>NW_027195625.1:140000-156270 GCF_038502225.1 Cherax quadricarinatus | reverse complement strand
CTGTATTGGATACCTCAGAGCGGGATCTACTCAATGAAAGGTATATCATAGAATCACTACGTTCGAACCGTTGTTACGGAGGAGAGGACTGAAAGACTGGCAGACACCGGAGAAAGAGTCCAAGCAGATATACTGATGGGATGGGAGAGAAACAGAGATAGCGACAGAGAAAGAGAAAGAGACAGTTAAAGAGACATCAGATATATAGACGATAGACTGATACAGATGAACAGAGGAAGGAAAGACTAACAGAAATTAGACAGAAAACAGAGAGGTAAGTAGGGACGGAGAGATCAGTAAACGGCGGAGTACTAGACAGCGATGGAGAGATAGACAACGACAGAGATAAACAGTTATAAACAAACAGCGGCAGAGAGAGAGAGAGAGAGAGAGAGAGAGAGAGAGAGAGAGAGAGAGAGAGAGAGAGAGAGACAGACAGACAGACAGACAGACAGACAGACAGACAAACACACACAAAATATAAGCATACAGGGGTTAAGAAAAAGACAGATCGAGGAAAATAAAAATAACAAGCAGACTGACAGAGTAAAAAAAAAAAAAAACAAGCATGGGTGAAGCATATCTAAAAATGAGTTAAAAGTCCCGCACCAAGCACATTAAATTTGGGAAACCCAGTATGAAACGTGGGTTCGAACCTCCGTTTTCCTGATGATGGCCAGACAGACACTGAACTGTATTTACTGAACGGGAGAACAAGATTTAAAAAAAAAAGACATGAGAGTCCGATCTTGAACGCCAGTTCAACGCTCCATGTGCACAGCTCTGCGTGTAGAGCGCCAACCAATGGCCTGACCAGTCAGAGACCGGAGCCGGCGAATTACTGAACGGAGGGTCAAGCCTCCATCATGAACGTGTCTTGAATGACCCACACGGGTTTACAGCCTCATGAGGTAAAACAGAAGAGAATCACAAAATTAAACAATACATATGAAGGGAGAATGAACTAATTATGAAACTCATTAAGGTGAATCAGAGCTCCACGACGGTGAATCAGAGCTCCACGACGGTGAATCGGAGCTCCACGATGGTGAATCAGAGCTCTACGACGGTGACTCAGACTCACGACGGTGACTCAGAGCTCCACGAAGATGAATCAGACCTCCACGACGGTGAATCACATCTCCACGATGGTGAATCAGACCTCCAGGAAGATCAATCAGAGTTCCACGACGGTGAATCAGAGCTCCACGACGGTGAATCGGAGCTCCACGATGGTGAATCAGTGCTCCACGACGGTGAGAGCTCCACGACGGTGAGAGCTCCACGACGGTGAGAGCTCCTCGACGGTGAATCAGAGCTTCACGACGGTGAGAGCTCCACGACGGTGAGAGCTCCACGACGGTGAGAGCTCCACGACGGTGAGAGCTCCACGACGGTGAATCAGAGCTCCAGGATGGTAAATTAGAGCTCCAAGACGATGAAACTGAGCTCCACGACGATGAATCAGAAATCCACGACGATAAATTAGAGCTCCTCGACGGTGAATCAGAGCTTCACGACGATGAATTACAACTCCAGGACGGTGAATTAGAGCTCCACAAATGAATCAGAGCTCCATGGTGATGAGTTAGAACTCCACGACGGTTAATCAGAGCTCCACAATGAAGAATTAGAGCTCCACAATGAAGAATTAGAGCTCCACAATGAAGAATTAGAGCTCCACAATAAAGAATTAGAGCTCTACGTTTAAGACTAAACGGTAACAGTCCATCCTTCCCTCCTTGACGAGGAAGTGGGTAAATGAGATAGTTGAGAGTAAATGATCGATGGGTTTACACAGCAGTTTGGTCAAACTACATATCCTACCAGACAACCGCAAGAAGACGACATTCAGGTTTGGCGCATTTTGTATATACGTTTGTGTGTGTGTGTGTGTGTGTGTGTGTGTGTGTGTGTGTGTGTGTGTGTGTGTGTGTGTGTGTGTACTCACCTAGTTGTACTCACCTAGTTGAGGTTGTAGGGGTCGAGTCCGAGCTCCTGGCCCCGCCTTTTCACTGATCGCTACTAGGTCACTCTCCCTGAACCGTGAGCTTTATCATACCTCTGCTTAAAGCTATGTATGGATCCTGCCTCCACTACATCGCTTCCCAAACTATTCCACTTACTGACTACTCTGTGGCTGAAGAAATACTTTCTAACATCCCTGTGATTCATCTGTGTCTTCAACTTCCAACTGTGTGTGTGTGTGTGTGTGTGTGTGTGTGTGTGTGTGTGTGTGTGTGTGTGTGTGTGTGTGTGTGATTCATGGCATAGATCTACGTGCCCTCAGTAGCAGTAGCGAGCGTTTTGTCCATATGATACGATGGATTGAATTAAGACAGATGCCTGTCTCGGCTCAATATTATTCATGACTAGATTCATACTGCCCCGACTAGGCCCATAAAGCAAATTATCAAGTAACAAATTTTTTATAGCAACTCCCTTTCCATATTCAGCAAGGCCTTTAACTGCGGGTTGTTGGTGATTCCACGCAGTAAATTATTTGACTTAATCTAGGAGCACGTTTTGGGAAATACCACTCTTGGTCTCTGCAGGTATATCAACCTCACCTGCGAATACAAGTGACTGGCACACAGTCCATCCTCCAAGACAGAGGTCAGTAAACAGACGAACCATGACAGCTGCGGCCCGTCCCTCCTCCACACAGGTAAAATATTTGTCTAAAGGAAAAATTCCTTATGAAGAGACGGCCAAATGAGGTAAAATTTTCACTTGAGTGTCAGTCAAGAAGTTGCCGAGAGGGACAGGAGGAATCTCAATGATATCCTAAAAACACACCAGGGAGAAAATGTATCCAAAACCACCTAATGTAAACTTAAGCAAAAACAAAACGAATCGAGAGAATTTAGTGAAAATTCTCTCACATTCAGCCTGCCAGTTAAGAGTACGTATGTTTTGTACAATGAAAAAAGGTCACTTGCCAAGTAGGTACTGCATATGTTGCACAGGTGAAACGTATGCTTGCAATGTGTGTGTGGCAAAGATGAAACATTCGTTTGCCATGCAATATGCTGATCATGTGGGTGAGAGGAACGTTGGGTGTTAAGGAGGCTGCAGACCACAGCAACACATCAAAAGCAGGAGTGAGTCAGGTGAGAAACTACAGGGGTCCACACCACACTCGACGCTGCCTGCATGAGAAACTAAAGTTGTATCAAACCCTCATCTCCCTTCTTCTAGATCTTGTCTAACTCCTTAATTTTTCTTTCTCTACCTATCTATCTATCCGTCTACTTGTTTACCTACTTTCATCTCTACTATGCTATTGTGTTCTTCAGTACAAGTTGCCTTTCTGATGCACATCCATGTTCCTGCATTCAATCACTTACCGATCTCCCTACTTTCCAGTCAGCTTGTCTACCTGTCATACATTACCTACTTATCCTTCCACTTATCTATGTAGCACACTTATGCATCTTCCTTTCTGCCAGCCTTCTTATGAAATATAGCTACCTTGTTAAACAGCCAGACACAAAGCGACCTTATGAAACACAACCATCTTATGAAACAGCTACTCGCTGTGGTGCTGTTCTTTCCTCCTAAATCTAATGTGTTTGTCGTCATGTGAAATTTCTTCTCACTAATCACTGATCACGAGTGTTCACGGAGATGGAGTAGCAAATGGTGAAAATATCCATCTCTCCATCCTTATAATGAAATCAATGTTGTTTCTCATTTATGAACCTAACTGAATTGTGAGAATCACAGGCTTGATTACTTCATAGTGACATGAGATAAAATGATATATATATATATATATATATATATATATATATATATATATATATATATATATATATATATATATATATATATATATATATATATATACATATATATATATATATATATATATATATATATATATATATATATATATATATATATATATATATACATATATATATATATATATATATATATATATATATATATATATATATATATATATATATATATATATATATATTTATATACATCTTAGGGTATTTTTTTAAATTAGTGTGGAAAAGGAAACTTCAATGCGCTAGTAGAAAATAAACCGTCAATATTAAGCAAGTCCGATCATCTTCCCATTTACGAGTGCATGTAAAAAAAAAGTAAGATAAACATTGTACATATATATATTATATATATATATATATATATATATATATATATATATATATATATATATATATATATATATATATATATATATATATATATATATATATATATATATATATAATTAAAACGTTTATCTAAACATATTTGATGCCAATAAAGTTTCTCGTGCTGTCTTTTTTACACTTGTAAATAGAATTAATACTCTGTGATATTAACGTTTAAAACCTTCAAGTGCTACAAGGTTCAGCTGTGCTACTAAAACTAGCATTAGTAGGTAATGTAAATTATTACCTCATCTGATGGTATGCTCACTGTTAGTTATGCTGCCATCTCCACTACATGTACGTGGAGGTTTCCCTTCTCCCCATTTTTACTCTTATTATTTCAGTAATTTATTTCTTTCGTATAGTAATGCTCGCCATTGGGTGCTTAATGTTCTTTCTTCCTCCGTGTTTCTTTTTCTCTGTTCCTTATTTTAATTTCTTATCATTGGCTGGTTTTTTTATTTAGCTTGTCTTACATGCTGCTCCTTAGATCTCTAGGTTGCATTCATCTTTTACTTATTTACTGCTTTTGTCCACTATAGAGTTCTTTGTTTTTTACTTACAACAAGTGTTTTCGTGTATCTTATTGTCATCACTTCTGCTCATTTAATTGTGACTTGTTTTGGCCAGGTTTCTACACCATCATTTCCACTGCTAGGATTATGAAGGAAAATTGTTAATTTTGAATTAACTGTAAAAAGATGTATGTACATAAGGTAGGGTAAATAAAATGATAATGAATTCATCTTTTCAGTTTAGATTAAATTTCATGCACAGGCCGCCAACTGCTATGAAATATTTATCCGTCAAATAGTCCCTTCATTTACTTCCCTTTGACACATTAATGTCAACTGCTTTTCCACATCACACAGTAACATCACCTTGTTATCCTGGACAGATAGTGACTTTACCTGCCTCTCCTTGTCATTCAGAAATACTACCTGTTCATTACACTGTAACATCACCTGCTTCCCCTCGCCACATAAAAATCTCACCCCACTTGTATACGTTTAACTAAGTAAGGAAATCACATAAAATACACAGGGGCTTGAGGTCTGCGTTGTAAGCCTCTCTCTTTGATTTCATCTTCTGCAGAAAAGATTCGTCTCTCTTATATGTCTTCCTAAGCAATTTTGGATTGATCTTTTATTATCTTTTACTTATTATCATTTTATTTATTCTGGGTCCCCTTTGATTCTACTTTCTTTTGATTTTACTTTTACTGATTTTCTTCTGTTGAATTTCATTCTTTTTTATTCGACTTATGTAGGATCTAGAAAGCTGCCTCAGTTCTGTTTATATTTTACAGATGGAGTGAATTACTATAGCTCTGTTGGCAAGTCATATTCGAAACTAATCAAGACCTCAAGTGGCATCCCATTGCATGCAAGCTGAATTTTAATCTCAAAGGGACCTAGGCACGATCTATCTGTTAGCAAGCTATGCTCCAATGCTAAGCATTACCTGAAGAATCATCACTCTGCTATATTACTATACTCAAATCTAAGCAGGATCTGAAGTACCTTCTCTCAGCTACATTACAATACTCAAAGCTAAGCAGGACTTGAAGCACCGTCTCTTAACTACATTACAATACTCAAAGCTAAGCACAACCGTGCTCGCAGTTAAGTAGAACCTGGTCTCTACAACCTCAAGGGTTGTGTGCGCCGGGTATGGCCTGTCTTGACTTTTTATTGGGCTATAAAGCAGGAGACATATGGTCGCGGCGCAGAGTGGATGATTTCCAGACATTATTGTCATATTTCATCATATTTTACAGCTTTTTTCGGTCCAAAGATTGGTTTACTCTCTCCTAGAGCCTTAATTTTTAGTTACTCATTATGTATACAGGACGTTGCTATGTATAAGATTCTTCATTATTATGAGTAATTTTTAGAGCACTAGTTTCTGTGAACTGTGCAAAGAACTGACATAGAGATAATGTATTTATGTTCATGGATAACTTTTTAATATAGTATATAATTCTTACCTATTGGATTTCATATATATTTAATTTAATTAAATTATAAAGTAAAAGTAATTAAATAACAAGATTAACTGCAGAAGAATCTTACTTAAAAAATTTAATCTGCACTCATATGGATTTTTTTTATATAGGTAGCAGTAGGGATCGAACTGAGGCATGTATGACTTCCCCAGCTCCTCTCGGAAGCAACACCTTAGGCGTAACACTACCCACTCTACCACGACGGACTATATAATTTTGGGATGTTGGGGAGACCCTAACATTGCCACAAAACGCATCTGAGGCCGGTCATGGGCCGTATGTGTTTATTTTCATCAATGCCACGTTACCCAGGAACTATTCAGATCTAATACATCCACATTAATCTCACGTAGTATGATAATCAGACGCACTGACGAAAATATACGTCTGTAACCCCCAGTCAGAATACAGACGGGTTTGGAGCAATGTTGGGATCTTTCTAACGTCGCAAAATAATGTAGACGGTCGTGGTACAGTGGTTAGAGACTCCGTTTTGGCCCTGTTTCAGAGATGAGGAGTCCTATTCTTCTTCATTAGATAATGGTAATTTGTTATGATTAAGATACCTGGTTTTTAAAACAGTCATTGTTGGAGCTGATATCGCCTATGGCGTGGCAAACGCGTCAGTTACGCGGGATGTAACGTAATTCCCACATGATGCTATGTTCACACAAGATGAGAGGTGCTGCTCATTGTGTGTGAACGAAATATTGGCATTATGACAGTGTTCTCACTTTCGACATGAATGGTGCTGCCCAGTAATTCATCCCTCGAGGCAAAATTCTTACCGTTTTTTTTCTGTTTTCGCTGCGTTGTCTGTCAAGGCTATGCTAGGAAATAACACAAACCCTTGTTGATGTCAACACGCCATTAAAATTCGATCAACACGACGCTGATTCTCATTATAGACGATGTTTGATTAGAGTTCGTATAAATTCAAGAGAAAACAGGGAATTATTGAGAGGTATTTAAAGCACAGTATTTTGTGTGCAAAGTTACTGTTGACTTCTTAATGACAAAACTTGGTCGGGTTTTGTTCTAACCCAAGTAGCTTTTATGCCTTCACAAAAAGAGCGAGATCACCAGCTGTGTGTGCTTCCGTGCTACCAGCTGTGTGTACTTCCGTGCTACCAGCTGTGTGTGCTTCCGTGCTACCAGCTGTGTGAGCCTTCAAGCACTCATGTTAGCAACACCATCTATGTGTGTGATTCAGCACTACCAATTGTGTGAGGCTCAACACCACCAACTACGTAAGGTGCAGCACCACCAACTATGTAAGGTGCAGCACCAACTGTGTGAGGCTCAGCACCACCAACTATGTGAGATCCAGTAGCACCACCAACTGCGTGAGGCTCAGCACCACCAGCTGTGTGAGATGTAGTAGCACCACCAACTGTGTGCGGCTCAACATCACCGACTATGTGAGGTGCAGCACCACCAACTATGTGAGGTGGATCACAACCAGCTGTGTGAGGCTCAGCACCACCAGCTGTGTAAGGTGCAGCAGCACCACCAACTGTGTGAGGCTCAACACCACTGACTATGTGAAGTGCAGCACCACCAACTGTGTGAGGTGCAGCGCCACCAGTTATATTAAGTGCAGCACAGACACCCATAAAAAAAATCGATTTAAACTTTTGCCTCTTAGAGATATTTTTACGAAAGGAAGCCAAGAAGAAGAAAAGAAGGCATCTGTGAGTCTTGAGAGCAGCGTCCGTCGACTGCTAGAAACTGATAGGGATTAATGAGGAGTTTCTTAATGCGCTGTTTGTTTGTAAGTAGTTATTAGTGAGGGGCTAACCTGATGAAATAAATGGTTAATAAAGACCTAACAACTCTCTCTCTCTCTCTCTCTCTCTCTCTCTCTCTCTCTCTCTCTCTCTCTCTCTCTCTCTCTCTCTCTCTCTCTCTCTCTCTCTCTCTCTCTCTCTCTCTCTCTCATTTTACACCACTACGACGCTTTTTTTTGTGTGTGTGTATGCGCTATGAAGTGTTGTTATAAACGGATTCCTCGTCAGTCATTAATATTATTCTCAGAGACATTATTGTCCAATAAGGCAGCCCAGTATTATAACATTCTCCACACAGATTTTGCTATATTTAGTCGGGTTAATTTTTTTGTGTTTTGATAAATAAGAATTAAATTTTCAACAAGGAATTTACGAAAAAAAAAAACAACTAAATTTCATGACCAAAAAAAAAAAAAAAAAAAGTTCTGTGGAGATAAACTGATTTTTTTAGGCAGTTTTAAAAATCCAGTTTAGTTTTATATTACTTTGGCTAAACCTTCGGTTCTTTCAGTATTCATATTAATTTATCTAGAAGCAATTTATTAGTGTCTAAATGTACTGAAACACCATATGAGTGTTTCTAAATGAATGGAGACACATAGTAAATACTGCTTAGTTAAACTGTGAATTCTTGTAAATCTCTAAATGAATCCATGAATGCACTTCACCTACCATACGTCAAGTACTGTAGAATAAGAATTTATTCATGACTGTGAATAGCTTTAACTAGACCATGAAACATATGCAAAAGATGTTTCACGTCAAATAAAAGTGCATTAATCTTGACATCATATATAATAGAGTATTTTATTATTATTATTATTATTATTATTATTATTATTATTATTATTATTATTATTATTGCTATTATTATTATTATTATTATTATTATTATTATTATTATTATTATTATTATTATTATTTGTATTATTATTATTATTATTATTATTATTATTATTATTATTATTATTATTATTATTATTTCTATTATTATTATTATTATTATTATTATTATTATTATTATTATTATTGTCATTATTGTTGTTATTATTATTGCCTTTAATATTAATATTATTATTATTATTATGTTGACCATCATTACTGTAGTCATGAAGCCACCAGACCTGAACACTAAGCTTGCTCAAACCCCACCAAACCAGGTCGTCAAGACCACCCTAACAGCTCAGCTGTAGGTAGAAGGCTCGCACGGGGAACTTTACATGCAAATCTGTCACAAATGAATATTAAATATGAAAAGGTAAACAAAAAAAAAAAAGACTCGCTAGAGGGGAGATGCCAAAAGTGTCATGTTGCTCTATCTATTAAAGTGTCGAGCCTCATGAGGAGATCTGGCATCATTTATCTAAGAGCCTCTCATAAACCCACCCATCCCATCCATGCGCTCCGTGTATTTTGAAGCAGACTGCAAAATACAGAAAGTTATTAAACACAATTAAAGTAGCAGCCTCAGACTGAATAACTGACTGTGAACAGTACAGCACTAACAGAGGTAGCTGCCTCGAATCTCGCAGCTAATATATTAACAAATACAAGAGAAACCACGGAACGGGTGGGGGTTGAATCCATGGCGAGTGAATCGTAAAACTTCAGGCCAGTACATAAGCCATTCGGCCAGCTGGCCGAGTGGCTTACGCGGTCGAGTGGCTTATGCACTGCCCTGGAGATTTACGATTCACTCGCATTCGTCTCTCGACCTGCGGGGAGAGAGGACGCTTCTACTGGTTCTCTTGCACGCCACCTGGTGAGGAAAACATAGTATTAGCACCAAGATGGCGGACCGACTGTACCGGCGCATAAATACTGTCTGCATTCAGCTGGTTAGAGGATCTTTAAGCAACGACACGATGAACGTTCTCCTGCCAAGCATTATCAGGGACTGTTATGGCATCCCCAATGAAGAGCTGTATGGTGTGGCACTGAATGGAATGTCAAGGGTCTTCGTGAAGTTCATGAGGGCTGACTTCTACTCTACCATCGTAGATGAATTTCAAGAACGACGGATGAGTATCAATTCGGCAGTGGAAGTATGCTTGCATGATGTGTCTAAGTATTTTACTTGGGTGAAGGTAAGGAATGTACCTTTTGAGGCAACAGCATACAGCCTACAAGATGTGTTCAGTGGTTATGGAACTGTACACTCGACGAGCATGGGAATGTGGAGGGACGGCCCTTATGAGGGGATGCCGGAAGGATCCTGCACACTGAAAATGACCCTGAGGAGACCGATACCATCATATGTTACATTGCGTAACCATAGAACACAGGTTTTTGTACACTATGCGGGGCAGAGGAAGACGTGCCGTTTATGTGACTCTTATGAGCACATGGTGGCACAATGCCCCAGGAGACAGGAGCCTAGGCGTCAGGAGACAGCTTCTGTGGATACGCCATTAGAAGCCACGGATGTTATGACGGGTGAAGTGGAAAGCCGGGGTACAGGCCTATGGAGTGAGGAGGTCGACAGGGCAGAGGTGGTTTTGGAGACGTGTGTTACACTACCAGTGGAAACGGGGGGGGAGGGAATATCGCCGTCAGACAGGCCGTTAGATAATGCAGAGTCAGCTCAGGACGGGATTTTGGAGGCTGTGCTGAAGGATTTTTTGGAAGAGTCGGAGCATGGTGTGGAAAGTGATGTGAGGTCAGGTGATGACAAGGTGATGGATGAACAGAAGCAGGGTAAGGAAGACTTGAGTGAGGTTCGAAAGGAGAGCAATGTGGTGGTGGAGGTCCATCAAGAAGATGTGGTTGCAGAAGAAATGTATGTAGAGGGTAGCTCCCGCAAGAGATCAGCGGGGGCATCAGACATGGACGAGGTCCTCACACCAGCGCAGAGGCCTGGGAAGAAGATGTGGGCAGCTGTGGTTGCAAAGGCAAGTCAGGGAGGAGGGGGGGGGGGGCAATGGGAAGCTAGGTGGGAAGGGACAGGGAGGGGTTGGAGGGCAGGAACGAGGGATTGATAGAGAAGAACCGAGACCTATGAAAGGAGGACCAAGTAAGCCTCAGCGGCACAGGGGTAAGCCGCCATTCTTGTAAAATTCAGGTGTGTAACTTTCAATGTAAACGGTCTTAAAAACGAGGTCAAGAGGGTATGGTTAGAGTGGGTTTTGAGGAGATTTAGTATTGATGTCTGTTTTTTGCAGGAACATAACCATAGGTTAGGATGTGAGTTGTTGTTGAAAGGTTATAGGTTGTTTACATGTGATGCTTTGAGGTTGAAAGGAGGTGTGGCTGTGGCGGTAAAGGAGACCAGTCCTTTGCGTATCCTGGGTTGGGAGGAGGGGGGGGGGGTGGGAGGGTTGTCAGGGTGGATGGGTTTTGGGGGGCCAGGAGGGTTAGTTTTGTAGGTGTGTACATGCCAGCAACTAGTAACACTAGAGTGAAGGTGGATTTTGTACGCGAGGTTCTGGTATATCACTTGAGAGGTTTACCTGCTTTTACGGTGATTGGTGGGGATTGGAATTGTGTCATTAGGAAGGGTGATGTGGTTCCGAGGGGGGCGGGTTGTGTTTTGGGGGTTCTGCGGGATGTTTTGCGAGATGTTGGAGCAGTAGATGTGGTGGGAAGTAGGGGATATGGAGTGGAGCACACTTTTATTCGTAGGGGATATGAGGCACGGTTAGATAGGATTTATGTTAGGCAGGGCATAGGTGTGGAGAGGGTGAGGACTATCGATGTGGGTTTTTCTGATCATCGTGCTGTTATAGCAGATTTGAGGGTAGATGGCATAGTGAGGGTTTATGCAGGATATTGGAAATTAAATGTGAGGCTACTTAGGGAAGAGGGTGACCCTACGGGGTTTGAAGATTGGTGGAAATCCTTGTGGGAGACTAGGAATATGGAAATGGATTTGCTGGATTGGTGGGAAATGAGGGCTAAAGTTGAAATTGGGAAATTTTTTAAAGTACGGGGTAAGGAGATGGCTAGGTGGAGCTATGGCCTACAAAATTATCTTGAGGGTCAGTTAAATGACTGTTATGCAGAGGAACGTGTGGGGCGGAGTGAGGACATGGAACGTTTGCGAAATAGGTTGGCGGAAATTCACAATGAAAAATTTGAGGCAATTCGAGTTAGGGCAGGGTTGGAGGATGTCTTAAGGGGAGATAGGCCATCGGGTTTTGTATTAAGGAGGTTTAAGGAACGGCAGGCGAAGACCACCTTGGCGTATATTGAGGCAGGTACAGGGGGGGGTGGCTTTGAGGAGGGTCAAGGCCTATCCACCACGGAAAATATTAGTTTGTATGCAGATTTTTGGTTTAGGGAGAAGTGGAGGAGGGTTGGCAGGGGAGTGGGTGAGGGACGGTTTGGGGATGAAGGGTTTAATAGAGTATTAAGTGAGCAGGACAGTGACAGAATCGAGGGTAGTATTAATGTAGAGGAGGTGGAGGAGGCAGTTTTTGGGATGTGCCAGGGTAAAACCCCAGGCATAGACGGAATACCAAACGATTTTTATAGGTATCATTGGGGGAGTGTACGGCATTGTCTGGTGGGGGTTTTGAATTGTATGTTAAGTAGTGGGAGGATGGGGAAATCACAAAGAACGGGTGTCACGGTTTTAGTGCCCAAAAAGAAGGAATGCCGAGTTTTGAATGATTACCGTGCGATTACGTTAATGTGCTCGGATTACAAGATTTTTGCTAAGGTTTTGGGCAACAGAATGAGGAAAGTGTTGGGTTTAGTGTTACATAGGGGACAGTTGGGAATTCCGGGAAGAAGGATGAGGGATGGACATGGTGTGATTAGGGATTTTCTAGAGAGATGTACGGGAGGGGGAATACTAGGTTTAGATTGGGTGAATGCTTATGATTGCGTGGACAGAGATTTCTTAGGGGTTTGCTTAGAGAGGTTGGGGTTTCGGGAGGGGGTAGTGAGGTGGGTGAACACCCTGTATGATGGGGCAGAGGTGAGGGTACAGGTCAATGGGAGGTTGGGTGAAAGTGTACCAATGGAGAGAGGTTTGAGACAGGGCTGTCCGATGTCACAGCTGCTCTTTGCGTGTGTGCAGAATCCTTTTTATGAGTCTGTTGAGAGGGTAATGAACAATCAGGAGATGGAAGGGGGGTGCAAAGGGGGCATCGTTGGGTATGTGGATGATACTACTGTTTTGCTAAGGGGTAAGGAGGAGTTAAGGAGGGTGGGTAGAGTGATTCAGATGTTTGGTATGAATACCGGAATGAGAGTTAATACGGTGAAATCAAGGTTACTAGAGGTCGGTAATTGGATAGGGGGGGGCTTGGGGATAGGGTTAGGATGGACAGTGGTTGACAGAATCAAGGTATGTGGGATATGGTATTTGGCGGAAGTGCAGGCATGCAGAAGGGTAAATTCGGAGTCTGTCAAGGGTAAGGTTTTAAGTAGACTAGGAGGTTTAAGTGCGAGGGACTTAGCTTTACATCAGAGGGTAGTGGTGGTAAATTCACTTGTCTATAGCAAGGTATGGGGGGTGGCAGAGGTTTTTCCCTTAGAGGTACGAGATATTGTGGAAATGCAGAGGAGGGTGCTGAAGTTTGTGTGGGGATTTGGGAGGGCATGGTTAAGTAAGGAGGTAGTTATGACGGATGTTCGGAGAGGGGGTTTAGGTTTGTTGCCTTTAGGACTGAGAGTAATGGCTGTATATATCAAGTGGAGGTATATGAGGGAAGGGGGTGTGAGGGGCGCTAAAGTAGGAAGAGTTATGGAGGAGGCACGTAAATGGTGGAGTGGGAAGGAATTGAGGGTTTGTGAAGATATGTTGAGATTTTTATTGACAGTGCAACAGGTGGATAAAATCAAAGTGAAACGGTTGGTGAGGGTAGTGAAAGGTCAAGGAATTATGCAAGGGGTAGCCGTGTATCCAACGTATGATTGGGGGGTTATTTGGAAAGATTTTAGTAAGCTTCGGATACCGGCTAGAGTAAGAGAATTAGTATATAGGTTTATCATGGGGATTCTGGCTTCCAAGGAGGTGTTACGTAGTATGGGATTTGTGGAAGAGGCTTTTTGTCAGTTTTGTGGTGATGTTGAAACGGCGTTTCATGTGGTTTTTTTTTGTACCTCCTTGGAGGGGGTGAGATCATGGATGGGTGGGGTTATCAGACTGTTGGGGGGGGGGTCGTTTGTCGCTTTTAAGGGCTTTACTACTGGATGTAGGGGGAGTGTCTAGGGATGTAGGAAGGGCTATAATGTATATCATAGTGGATTATCTGGACATTTCATGGGGAATGAGGGGATTAAGGGGTGATATGAGGATAAAAGCGTTGGCGGCCAGATTCTATAGGACGAAGTGTAGGAATAAGTTGGTTTATGGGGCGTCTTGGGAAAAAAGTTTCCCGGAAGGTTATAGGAATCTCACTGTGGGTTCCCTTGGGCGGGGTCCCTGAGGATGGACAAAGGAGTGGTCTCCTTATGGGGGGATGTAAAGGGGGGGGGGTTGTTTTTGGTTTATCTGGAACTGATGTGTGTAAGAGGAAGGTAGTGAGAATTAGGTATGGATGGTAAGCCATGTTTCAAGAGAATGTTTGTCATAGTGAGATATAAGTGTGGTTTCCAGGGTTACTTTTCTAAGCCTGATGGTTATGTTCACTGGGTTTAAAATTTCCTTGAAAGCCAGGATACCGAGCCCTTAGGATCTCGTTTTTAAGTAATTAGATTGACACGTTGGTATCAACACAAAATTTTTCTGAGATACGTGTCAGTTCTTTTGGGACTGGCACATTACAGCAGCCTTAGTCTTATAACTACTCTGGTTTTATTTAAGTCTCGGGTTCTTTAAATTATTTACATAGCCTAGTATTGTACCGCTACTATGGCATGTGGTGTATTATCTTGTATTTTGAGTGTGAACTACACTATATGCAAATGTTTTGAATGTTTGTAATTCATGGTTAACATTAATATTTGATATCATATTGGTGGTGTATATACTTCTACTTATTACAGTGTATGTGTCTAGGAATGTAATGTTTCATATCTGTTTTAGTCTGTGAATTTTGTGTTTTTGTCTTGTTCATGCACTACCAACTTTTAGGTTTGATGAGGTCAGGGTATGACCTTTCATTAGGATAATTCAATGTATGTTATTTAGAACGGGGACTGTACAAACGGGGAGAGGGGGGGTAGAAGTGTCAGCTGTGTCTGCACTGGTAATAATGATTATTATAAAAGGAGGGTTTATAGGTTATGTATATGGTTGTGGGGTTATGTATATGGTTGTAATATGGCCTTGATCTATGGTGTTCTTAAAATGTACCGGGATTGTGTACTAGAGGTTTTGTAATACCTAGTATGGTTTTTAATTTTATACTATAATCATTATTGTATTTGCTCTGTTTATAAAATTCTGTATTGTAAGGATGTGGAAGGTTGGGTTTTCAATATTCTGGTGTATGTGTTAGGTATGGTGCTCCTGTTTAGCCAAGTACTTGTGACATGGAAGTAAACTATATGTATTTGTTCTGTATACCGATCTGAGTTGTATATTAATTTAATTAACATATATGTATGTGTGTGTGTGTGTATGTGTATATATATATATGTATATATATATATATATAGTAAATATATGTATGTGTATGTATGTATTGTCATCAATACTAAGTACTTCTATAAAGTTACAGTGGATGTGGGTGATTTTATTGACTATTTTGTAATGTTGGTGTTTAATTTCATGTTCGGAGAGGTATAAAGTTCTCGGTGTGTACCATTTTTTTATTTTTCACAGTGGTTTGTTTTGTATGTAATACAATGTATTATGTATATGCAGTTTTTTTTTAAATAAAATATAAAAAAAAAAGGTTAAGCTAAAATAAATTGTGCGTGTTATAATAAGGTTAGGTAAGTTTTCTAAGTTCCTTTTGGTGCAAAATTATAAATTTTTACATCAACATTAATGAAAAAAATATATCTTTAAACGTATAAGAGAAAATTTTAGAAAGGACTTAATTTTAAATGAGTTCTTGCTAATTGACCAGTTTTACATATTCGGCACGACATATATATATATATATATATATATATATATATATATATATATATATATATATATATATATATATATATATATGTTTTCACTCACCTCCCCTTCCACCCCCCCTCTTTATTAATTTTTCCATGTATTCCAGATATAATTTTTGTTGTCTTTCTCAGTGAAGATGATGATAGAGCCAGATACATGAAACGAAATCTTTGAAGTTTCCGTCCCTACTGAATCTCTAATTAACCTTATTGCTCTACTGAATTCTTGCGCTGAAGTTGACGGATTTCAATGCTATGTATGAAATCTATCCTGCGGGATGGAATGA
>NW_027195625.1:117500-135000 GCF_038502225.1 Cherax quadricarinatus | reverse complement strand
TACTCATTGAACACATGCAGGTGTACTCAATGAACGCATGCAGGTGTACTCAATGAACACATACAGGTGTAATCAATGAACATATGCAGGTGTACTCAATAAACACATGCAGGTGTACTCAATTAACAAATGCAGGTGTAATCAATGAACACATGCAGGTGTAATCAATGAACTCATGCAAGTGTACTCAATGAACTCATGCAGGTGTACTCAATGAACACATGCTGGTGTACTCATTGAACCATGCAGGTGTACTCAGTTAGCAAATGCAGGTGTACTCAATGAACACATGCAGGTGTACTCAGTTAGCAAATGCAGGCGTACTCAATGAACACATGAAGGTGTACTCAACGAACACATGCAGGTGTACTCAATGAACCAATGCAGGTGTTCTCAATGAACTAATGCAGGTGTACTCAATGAACACAAGCAGGTGTGCTCAATGGACACAAGTAGGTGTACTCAATGAGCACATGCAAATGTACTCAACGAACACATGCAGGTGTACTCAATGAACACATGCAGTTTTACTCAATGAACACATACAGGTGTACTCAATGAACACATACAGGTGTACTCAATGAATATATCCAGTTGTACTCAATGAACACAAGCACTTGTATTCAATGAGCACATGCAGGTGTACTCAATGAACACATGCAAGTGTACTCAATGGACACATGCAGGTGTACTCAATGAACACATGCAGGTGAACTCAATGAACACATACAGGTGTGCTAAATGAACACAAGCAGGTGTACTCAATGAACACATGCATGTGTTCCCAATGAGCACATACAGGTGCACTCAATGAACACATCCAGGTGAACTCATTGAACGCATGCAGGTGTACTGAATGAACACATGCAGTTGTGCTCAATAAATACGTGCAGGTGTACTCAATGAACACATACAGGTGTACTCAATGAACGCATGCAGGTGTATTCAATGAACTCATGCAAGTGTACTCAATGAACACTTGCAGGTGTACTCAATGAACACATGCAGGTGTAATCAATGAAAAGATACAGGTGTACTCAATGAACACATGCAGGTGTGCTCCATGAACACATGCAGGTGTACTCAATGAACATATGTAAGTGTACTTAATAAACACATGCAGGTGTACTCATTGAACACATGCAGGTGTACTCAATGAACGCATGCAGGTGTACTCAATGAACTCATGCAGGTTTATTCAAAGAACGCATGCAAGTGTACTCAATGAACACATGCAAGTGTACTCAATAAACGCATGCAGGTGTGCTCAATGAACGCATAAAGGTGTACTCAATGAACACATGCAGGTGTACTCAATGAGCACATGCAGGTGTACTCAATGAACACATGCAGGTGTACACATTGAACACATGCAGGTGTACTCAATGAACGCATGCAGGTGTACTCAATGAACTCATGCAGGTGTACTCAATGAACACATTCAGGTGAACTCAATGAACACATGCAGGTGAACTCAATGAACACATACAGGTGTACTCAATGAACACATGCAGGTGTTCTCAATGAACACATGCAGGTGTACTCAATGAATACATGCAGGTATACTCGATGAACAAATTCATGTGTACTCAATGAGGACAAGCAAGTGTACTCAATGAGCACATGCAGGTGAACTCAATGAACACATGCAGGTGTACTCAATGAACACATGCAGGTGTACTCAATGAACACATGCAGGTGTACTCAATTAACACATGCAGGTGTACTCAATGAACATATGCAGGTGTACTGAATGAACACATACAGGTGTACTCAAGGAACACATGCAGGTGTACTCAATGAACGCATGCAGTTGTACTCAATGAACACATGCAGGTGTACTCAATAAATACGTGCAGGTGTTCTCAATGAACACATACAGGTGTACTCAATGAACGCATGCAGGTGTACTGCACTCATGCAGGTGTACTCAATTAACACTTGCAGGTGTACTCAATGAACACATGCAGGTGTAATCAATGAACAGATACAGGTGTACTCAATGAACACATACAGGTGTACTCCATGAACACATGCAAGTGTACTCAACGAACATATGCAGGTGTACTCATTAAACACATGCAGGTGTACTCATTGAACGCATGCATGTGTACTCAATGAACTCATGCAGGTGTACTCAATGAGCACATGCAAGTGTACTCAATGAACACATGTAGGTTTTCTCAATAAACACAAGCAGGTGTACTCAATGAACACATGCAGGTGTACTCAATGAACACCTGAAGGTGTACTCAATGAACGCATGCAGGTGTACTCAACGAAAACATGCAGGTGTACTTAATGAACACATGCAGGTGTACTCAATGAACTGATGCAGGTGTTCTCAATGAACACATGCAGGTTTATTCAATGAACATATGCAGGTGTACTCAATGAACACATGCAAGTGTTCTCAATAAACGCATGCAGGTGTGCTCAATGAACGCATAGAGGTGTACTCAATGAACACATGCAGGTGTACTCAATAAACGCATGCAGGTGTACTCAATGAACACATACAGGTGTAATCAATGTTCATATGCAGGTGTACTCAATGAACTCATGCAGGTGTACTCAATTAACAAATGCAGGTGTACTCAATGAACACATGCAGGTGTACTCAATGAACGCATGAAGATGTACTCAACGAACACATGCAGGTGTACTCAACGATCGCATGCAGGTGTACTCAACGAAAACATGCAGGTGTACTTAATGAACACATGCAGGTGTACTCAATGAACTCATGCAGGTGTTCTCAATGAACACATGCAGGTTTATTCAATGAACGCATGCAGGTGTACTCAATGAACACATGCAAGTGTACTCAATAAACGCATGCAGGTGTGCTCAATGAACGCATAGAGGAGTACTCAATGAACACATGCAGGTGTACTCAATAAACGCATGCAGGTGTACTCAATGAACACATACAGGTGTAATCAATGATCATATGCAGGTGTACTCAATGAACTCATGCAGGTGTACTCAATTAACAAATGCAGGTGTACTCAATGAACACATGCAGGTGTACTCAGTTAGCAAATGCAGGCGTACTCAATGAACACATGAAGGTGTACTCAACGAACGCATGCAGGTGTACTCAACGAACACATGCAGGTGTACTCAATGAACTAATGCAGGTGTACTCAATGAACACAAGCAGATGTGCTCAATGGACACAAGTAGGTGTACTCAATGAGCACATGCAAATGTACTCAACGAACACATGCAGGTGTACTCAATGAACACATGCAGGTGTACTCAATGAACACATGCAGGTGATCTCAATGAACACATACAGGTGTATTCAATGAACACATGCAGGTGTACTCAATGAACACATGCATGTGTACTCAATGAACACATGCAGGTGAACTCAATGAACACATGCAGGTGTACTCAATGAACATATCCAGTTGTACTCAATGAACACAAGCAGGTGTATTCAATGAGCACATGCAGGTGTACTCAATGAACACATGCAACTGTACTCAATGAGCACATGCAGGTATACTTAATGAACACATGCAGGTGAACTCAATGGACACATGCAGGTGAACTCAATGAACACATACAGGTGTGCTAAATGAACACATGCAGGTGTACTCAATGAACACATGCATGTGTTCCCAATGAGCACATACAGGTGCACTCAATGAACACATCCAGGTGAACTCATTGAACGCATGCAGGTGTACTGAATGAACACATGCAGTTGTACTCAATGAACGCATGCAGGTGTACTGAATGAACACATGCAGTTGTACTCAATGAACGCATGCAGGTGTATTCAATGAACTCATGCAAGTGTACTCAATGAACACTTGCATGTGTACTCAATGAACACTTGCAGGTGTAATCAATGAACAGATACATGTGTACTCAATGAACACATGCAGGTGTGCTCCATGAACACATGCAGGTGTACTCAATGAACATATGCAAGTGTACTTAATGAACACATGCAGGTGTACTCATTGAACATATGCAGGTGTACTCAATGAACGCATGCAGGTGTACTCAATGAACACATGCAGGTTTATTCAAAGAACGCATGCAAGTGTACTCAATGAACACTTGCAAGTGTACTCAATAAACGCATGCAGGTGTGCTCAATGAACGCATAGAGGTGTACTCAATGAACACATGCAGGTGTACTAAATGAGCACATGCAGGTGTACTCAATGAACACATGCAGGTGTACACATTGAACACATGCAGGTGTACTCAATGAACGCATGCAGGTGTACTCAATGAACGCATGCAGGTGTACTCAATGAACACATACAGGTGTACTCAATGAACACATGCAGGTGTTCTCAATGAACACATGCAGGTGTACTCAATGAATACATATAGGTGTACTCAATGAACACATGCAGGTGTACTCAACGAACACATGCAGGTGTACTCAATGAACAAATTCATGTGTACTCAATGAGCACAAGCAAATGTTCTCAATGAGTACATGCAGGTGTGCTCAATGAACACATGCAGGTGTACTCAATTAACACATGCAGGTGTACTCAATGAACATATGCAGGTGAACTCAATGAACACATACAGGTGTACTGAATGAACACATGCAGGTGTACTGAATGAACACATACAGGTGTACTCAAGGAACACATGCAGGTGTTCTCAATGAACGCATGCAGCTGTACTCAATGAACACATGCAGGTGTACTCAATAAATACGTGCAGGTGTTCTCAATGAACACATACAGGTGTACTCAATGAACGCATGCAGGTGTACTGCACTCATGCAAGTGTACTCAATTAACACTTGCAGGTGTACTCAATGAACACATGCAGGTGTAATCAATGAACAGATACAGGTGTACTCAATGAACACATACAGGTGTACTCCATGAACACATGCAAGTGTACTCAATGAACATATGCAGGTGTACTCATTGAACACATGCAGGTGTACTCATTGAACGCATGCAGGTGTACTCAATGAACTCATGCAGGTGTACTCAATGAGCACATGCAAGTGTACTCAATGAACACATGTAGGTTTTCTCAATAAACACAAGCAGGTGTACTCAATGAACACATGCAGGTGTACTCAATGAACACCTGAAGGTGTACTCAATGAACGCATGCAGGTGTACTCAACGAAAACATGCAGGTGTACTTAATGAACACATGCAGGTGTACTCAATGAACTCATGCAGGTGTTCTCAATGAACACATGCAGGTTTATTCAATGAACGCATGCAGGTGTACTCAATGAACACATGCAAGTGTTCTCAATAAACGCATGCATGTGTGCTCAATGAACGCATAGAGGTGTACTCAATGAACACATGCAGGTGTACTCAATAAACGCATGCAGGTGTACTCAATGAACACATACAGGTGTAATCAATGATCATATGCAGGTGTACTCAATGAACTCATGCAGGTGTACTCAATTAACAAATGCAGGTGTACTCAATGAACAAATGCAGGTGTACTCAATGAACGCTTGAAGATGTACTCAACGAACACATGCAGGTGTACTCAACGAACGCATGCAGGTGTACTCAACGAAAACATGCAGGTGTACTTAATGAACACATGCAGGTGTACTCAATGAACTCATGCAGGTGTTCTCAATGAACACATGCAGGTTTATTCAATGAACGCATGCAGGTGTACTCAATGAACACATGCAAGTGTACTCAATAAACGCATGCAGGTGTGCTCAATGAACGCATAGAGGAGTACTCAATGAACACATGCAGGTGTACTCAATAAACGCATGCAGGTGTACTCAATGAACACATACAGGTGTAATCAATGAACGTATGCAGGTGTACTCAGTGAACTCATGCAGGTGTACTCAATTAACAAATGCAGGTGTACTCAATGAACACATGCAGGTGTACTCAATGAACGCATGCAAGTGTACTCAATGAACACATGCAGGTATACTCAATGAACACATGCAGGTGAACTCAATGAACACATACAGGTGTGCTAAATGAACACATGCAGGTGTACTCATTGAACACATGCATGTGTACTCAATGAACACATGCAGGTATACTCAATGAACACATGCAGGTGAACTCAATGAACACATACAGGTGTACTCAATGAGCACATGCAGGTGTACTCAATGAACACATGCAAGTGTACTCAATGAACACATGCAGGTATACTCAATGAACACATGCAGGTGAACTCAATGAACACATACAGGTGTGCTAAATGAACACATGCAGGTGTACTCAATGAACACATGCATGTGTACTCAACGAATGCATGCAGGTGTACTCAACGAACACATGCAGGTGTACTCAATGAACACATGCATGTGTACTCAATGAACACATTCAGGTGTACTCAATGCACACATACAGGTGTAATCAATCAACACATGCAGGTGTACTCAATGAACTCATTCAAGTATACTCAATGAACGCATACAGGTGTATTCAGTGAACACATGCAGGTGTACTCAATGAACATAAGAACATAAGAAAGGAGGAACACTGCAGGAGGCCTGCTGGCCCATACTAGGCAGGTCCTTTACAATTCATCCCACTAACAAAACATTTACCCAACCCAATTTTCAATGCTACCCAAGAAATAAGCTCTGATGTGAAAGTCCCACTCAAATCCAACCCTTCCCACTCATGTACTTATCCAACCTAGATTTGAAACTACCCAAAGTCCTAGCCTCAATAACCCAACTAGGTAGACTGTTCCACTCATCAACTACCCTATTTCCAAACCAATACTTTCCTATGTCCTTTCTAAATCTAAACTTATCTAATTTAAATCCATTACTGCGGGTTCTCTCTTGGAGAGACATCCTCAAGACCTTATTAATATCCCCTTTATTAATACCTATCTTCCACTTATACACTTCGATCAGGTCTCCCCTCATTCTTCGTCTAACAAGTGAATGTAACTTAAGAGTCTTCAATCTTTCTTCATAAGGAAGATTTCTGATGCTATGTATTAATTTAGTCATCCTACGCTGAATGTTTTCTAACGAATTTATGTCCATTTTGTAATACGGAGACCAGAACTGAGCTGCATAATCAAGGTGAGGCCTTACTAATGATGTATAAAGCTGCAGTATGACCTCTGGACTTCTGTTGCTTACACTTCTTGATATAAATCCCAGTAATCTATTTGCCTTATTACGTACGCTTAGGCATTGCTGTCTTGGTTTAAGGTTGCTGCTCACCATAACCCCCAAGTCCTTTTCGCAATCTGTATGGCTAAGTTCTACATCATTTAATTTATAAGTACTAGGGTTATGGGCACTCCCAAGCTTCAGAACCTTGCACTTATCTACATTGAACTGCATCTGCCACTTTTCTGACCAAGAATAGAGTTTGTTTAAATCCTCCTGAAGTTCCCTAACATCTACGTTTGAATCAATTATCCTACCTATCTTTGTGTCATCGGCGAATTTGCTCATATCACTAGTAATTCCCTCATCAAGATCATTGATATATATTATAAACAACAACGGGCCCAAGACTGATCCCTGTGGAACGCCACTTGTTACAGATCCCCACTCGGATTTAACCCCATTTATGGACACTCTCTGCTTCCTGTCAGTGAGCCATGACTCGATCCACGAGAGCACTTTTCCCCCAATGCCATGAGCTGCCACTTTCTTTAACAGTCTATGGTGCGGAACTCTATCAAAAGCCTTACTAAAATCTAAGTAAATAATATCAAATTCTTTATTGTGGTCAACAGCCTCAAAAGCTTTACTGAAGAAAGTTAATAAATTAGTTAGACAAGACCGGCCTCTTGTGAATCCATGCTGAGTATCATTAATCAAGCTATGCTTATCGAGATGGCTTCTTATAATCTCAGCTATAATTGACTCTAGTAATTTGCCTACAATTGAGGTCAGGCTTATTGGGCGGTAATTTGACGGTAACGACTTGTCCCCTGTTTTAAAAATAGGAGTTACATTAGCCATCTTCCACATATCAGACACTACACCTGTTTGAAGAGATAAATTAAAAATATTAGTTAATGGTTCACAGAGTTCCATTTTGCATTCCTTAAGAACCCTTGAAAAAACCTCATCAGGACCCGGCGACTTATTTTGCTTCAGTCTGTCTATCTGCCTCACAACCATCTCACTAGTGACTGTGATGTTACATAATTTATCTTCTTCTAGCCCACTGTAAAAATTAATTACTGGAATATTGTTAGTGTCTTCCTGTGTAAAAACTGAGAGAAAATAATTATTTAAAATCAAGCACATTTCATTCTCATTGTCAGTAAGGTGCCCATAGTTATTTTTAAGGGGACCTATCTTATCTCTAACTTTTGTTCTATAGACCTGGAAAAAACTTTTTGGGTTAGTTTTAGAATCCCTAGCAACTTTAATTTCATAGTCCCTTTTAGCTTTTCTTATCCCCTTTTTAATGTCCCTCTTAATGTCAATATACTGATTCATAAGATGACCCTCACCTCTTTTGATACGCCTATAAATTCCTTTCTTATGCCCTAGTAGATATTTGAGCCAATTATTCATCCATTTTGGGTCATTTCTATTTGATCTAATTTCTTTATATGGGATAAACGCTCTTTGAGCAGCATGTATAGTGTTCAGAAAACTGTCATATTGATAGCTCTCTTCGTTACCCCAGTCAACAGATGATAAGTGTTCTCTAAGCCCATCGTAATCTGCTAAGCGAAAATCTGGGACTGTTACTGAGTTATCGCTACTATCGTACTTCCATTCAATGCTAAATGTAATTGATTTGTGGTCGCTAGCACCCAGTTCCTCTGAAATTTCTAAATTATTAACAAGGGATTCATTGTTTGCCATAACTAAGTCAAGCAGGTTATTTCCCCTTGTAGGTTCTGTCACAAACTGCTTCAAAAAACAATCCTGAAATACTTCTAAGAAGTCGTACGATTCTAAATTCCCAGTCAAGAAATTCCAATCAACATGACTAAAGTTAAAGTCTCCTAGAATTACTACATTATCGTGCCTTGTGGCCTTAACAATTTCCTCCCATAGTAGTTTCCCTTGGTCCCTATCTAAGTTAGGGGGACGGTATATCACTCCTAAAATCAGTTTTTCATGCCCCTCTGAAAATTCTATCCAAACAGACTCTGTATGTGTTACTTCAGACTTAATACCCGTTTTTATGCAACAGTTCAAGCGATCTCGGACATACAATGCCACCCCACCCCCCCTCCCAATACTTCTATCTTCTTGGAACAATTTAAAACCCTGAATATGACATTCCGCAGGCATGTCCCGACTTTTTGAATTGAACCACGTCTCAGTTAAGGCAAATACATCAATGTTACCTACACTAGCAACTAATCTCAACTCGTCCATCTTATTCCTAGCACTACGGCAATTAGCATAATAAACATTGAAAGACTCTCCTTTCTCTTTACCCTTCCTGCTCATTTCTATTTTTCTACTAAACCTATTACCGTCCTTATCACCCAAGGTCCCTGGCTTTTCAATATCTATCTCGTTCTTATTATTACTAGTTCCCCTAGAACTCGTAATATTACTACACTGGGACTTCACTGTTTTCCTGCCAAAACCCATACCACTAACTATTCCTAGTTTAAAGTCCTAACTGCTCCCTCCACTGCAGTTGCCAGTGCTCCCACCCCACACCTAGATAAGTGAACCCCATCCCTAGCATACATGTCATTTCTGCCATAGAAGAGGTCCCAGTTGTCAATGAATGTTACCGCATTTTCCTTACAGTATTTGTCCAGCCAGCAATTGACACCAATTGCCCTGGACAACCATTCACTTCCAACTCCCCTCCTTGGCAAAATACCACATATGAGAGGGTTCCCACCCTTACTTCTAATTATTTCTATTGCTGACCTATACCTGCTAATCAGGTCCTCACTCCTACGTCTGCCAACATCGTTGCCTCCAGCACTGAGACAGATAATAGGATTGCTCCCATTACCTCTCATGATGTCATCCAGACGGCTAACAATATCCTCCATCCCAGCCCCAGGAAAGCAAACTCTCTGTCTCCTACTCCTGTCCTTCAAGCAGAACGCCCTATCCATATACCTAACTTGGCTATCCCCAACAACAACAATATTCTTACCTTCCTTAATGTCTTTCGTCGTGTCGTTCCCAGTAGTCAACTCACATTCGTCGGGTAGCACTGAGAATGTATTGGATGTTTCCACAACAGTTTCCACGGCAGTCTCTTTCTTCTTCATCGTTTCTACCTTTCCATTCGTCTTCTTGATCGTCAACTTCTTTCCCTGCTGTCCAGCCACTGACCAGTTTCCCTTCTTGACCTGAGGACTCAAAACAGGAGGACTACTACGAATCTTCTTGTTCTCCTCGGTCAATCGCCGAATTTCCAAATTCGCCAACCTCAATTCTTCCTTAAGCTGTTGATAAAGTTAATGATATCATGCAGGTGATCTCAATGAATACATATAGGTGTACTCAATGAGCACATGCAGGTGCACTCAATGACCATATACAACGAGCCCAGAAATGTTTGAATTATTTAATACTACCTAAAAACTCTCAAGTTTTTATCAAGAGAGTTCTGGATAAGTTCCTCCAGGTAGTTTTTGATCAGCTGCTCTGGCGCTCAAGAACACGTACACGATGTCATCACGTACTATACATACTTGTGCACCCATGAAAGTGTATACACATGCACCTATGACCGCATATATTACACTTGTTCACCCGACAGGAAATGCAAAGAGGAGAAGAGGGAAAATAAGATCGTAAGCCATTCTGAATATTCTCGAAGAAAACAATACTTGTTGTTATTTTTGTTCTTCTTCTTTTTCTGCGTCTTCTTCTTCATCTTGTTGTTGCTGTTGTTGTTAGTGTTATTGTTGTTGTTTTTGGCATTGTTGTTGTTGGCGTTGTTGTTGTTGTTGGTGTTGTTGCTGCTGGCGTTGTTGTTGTTGTTGTTGGCGTTGTTGTTGTTGTTGGCGTTGTTGCTGTTGTTGGCGTTGTTGTTGTTGTTGGCGTTGTTGTTGTTGTTAGTGTTATTATTGTTTTTGGTATTGTTGTTCTTGGCGTTATTGTTGTTGTTGGCGGTGTTCTTGTTGTTGGCGTTGTTGTTGTTGCTGTTGTTGTTAGTGTTATTTTGTTGTTTTTGGCATTGCTGTTGTTGGCGTTGTTGTTGTTGGCGTTGTTGTTGTTGTTGGTGTTGTTGTTGTTGTTTGCGTTGTTGTTGTTAGCGTTGTTGTTGTTGTTGGCGTTGTTGTTGTTGTTGGCGTTGTTGTTGTTGTTGGCGTTGTTGTTGTTGTTGGCGTTGTTGCTGTTGTTGGCGTTGTTGTTGTTGTTGGCGTTGTTGTTGTTGTTGGCGTTGTTGTTGTTGTTGGCGTTGTTGTTGTTGTTGGCGTTGTTGTTGTTGTTGGCGTTGTTGTTGTTGTTGGCGTTGTTGTTGTTGTTGGCGTTGTTGCTGTTGTTGGCGTTGTTGTTGTTGTTGGCGTTGTTGTTGTTGTTGTTGTTGGCGTTGTTGTTGTTGTTGGCGTTGTTGTTGTTGTTGGCGTTGTTGCTGTTGTTGGCGTTGTTGTTGTTGTTGGCGTTGTTGTTGTTGTTGTTGTTGGCGTTGTTGTTGTTGTTAGCGTTGTTGTTGTTGTTGGCGTTGTTGCTGTTGTTGGCGTTGTTGTTGTTGCTGGCGTTGTTGTTGTTGTTGGCGTTGTTGTTGTTGTTGGCGTTGTTGTTGTTGTTGGCGTTGTTGTTGTTGTTGGCGTTGTTGTTGTTGTTGACGTTGTTGCTGTTTTTGGCGTTGTTGTAGTTGTTGTTTTGTTGTTGTTGTTGGCGTTGTTGTTGTTGGCGTTGTTGTTGTTGGCGTTGTTGTTGTTGGCGTTGTTGTTGTTGTTGTTGTTAGCGTTGTTGTTGTCGTTGTTGTTGTTGTTGTTGGAGTTGTTGTTGCTGTTGGCGTTGTTGTTGTTTTTGTTGGCGTTGTTGTTGTTGTTGTTGTTGTTGGCGTTGTTGTTATTGTTGTTGTTGTTGGCGTTGTTATTGTTGCTGGCGTTGTTGTTGTTGTTGTTGGCGTTGTTTTTGTTGTTGGTGTTGTTGGTGTTGTTGGTGTTGTTGGTGTTGTTGTTGGCGTTGTTGTTGTTGGCGTTGTTGTTGGCACTGTTGTTGTTGGCGTTGTTGTTGTTGTTGTTGTTGTTGTTGTTGTTGTTGTTGTTGTTGTTGTTGTTGTTGTTGTTGGCGTTGTTGTTGTTGTTGCTGTTGTTGTTGTTGTTGATCTTCTTCTTCTTAATGATACGTACAGTTTGCTTAGAGTTTTTTCTCTCCCCCCCGATGGTGCACAAGTAGTGATGAGTGATTAGTTGTGCTGGTTCATCATGGATGTCTATTGGCGCTGCGGGAATCAACTCCCTAAGGGCTTCTCCTGTTTCATACACATCATTCCATCGTGTTAATGAAACAAATGGCGACCATTTTAACACTGACTTTGATCAGGGAGATAATGAATCAACACTTCTCAAAATCAAAATTTATTTTCAACATCCCTCGGATTTGCCTAGGCTATCACCAGCAAACTGATTGGTTAGAGAACGGTCCGTCATTAATTGTTGGACTCATGGAGGACAAACGAGCCTCAAGCACTGCTTGCGTTAACGGACCCACACGGGCTCCACTCTTCGTGAAATTAATAGAATCTCCTTTGAGTAATACCACCCACTAGTCGTCCCATTTGGGCAGTAGCAGCTATTAGCTGTCTTACTTGGCTAGTGGTACATGAAGATAAAATCATCCTCACATGGACAGCTGATATACCTCTCATAAAAATGAATTCAAATCTCTTGCTATATTTTCTTTGTTTATTTTATACGTATTTGTTAGGCCATAGGAAAGCTGTCAAGCCTAGGAAGAGACATGGCTGGGGGTAAGAAAGAGCAGTGTAAATGGTTCTGGGTAGAAAGACAGAGAAGGGTATGAAAGGTTAAGTGACCTGACCAGTTTGGGTTGGTTTAAGGGAGTGGTTTCCTTGCAATATACAGTTTTGAAAACTCTCACATTTACTTCTAATTTCATGCTTCCAAGTCTCTGACTCAGCTGCGTAGTACCTTCTCCTCCTTATTTATATATTTAGTGTTTAAAACAATTAAATCACGTCTCTTAACCTGTTTCTACTGCATGTTAACAACACTTCTCATCTTTCATTCTTTGCTGACGAAGTGTTTTCTTCCCACTTGCAGCGTCTCTCAATTACATTTTACGACTACATAACACACGTTACATATTCGTGTTAATAACATAGGTATATCTTAGCCCTTCAAGAAAAGACATTTGTATAGTAATTTTCAATTGGGTGGACGCTTCGCTTTCTTAGAGTTCTCTCAGGTTATGAATCTTTAAATTATGGGAAATCCCAGGTAATAGTAATCCTAGCTCTGCTGGAACATCTCAGAACCTTTCGTAGCAACTGAATCCTGGCTTTATCAGTCCAGTACAAAGAAGAATTGTTGAAGATCAGAAGGAGTTTGAATAATCAGTCTGGGATTTATGTATTCAGATTGGACTGATTACATCAACCATTGTTCTTTGTATTGGACTGATAAAGACACTTTGTGTCGAAACGTTTCCACGGTAAATATACTCAAGTGTTGCATATTTGTCTATTTTATCCACTTGTCGGTTCTCTGAACCATTTATCTACTCAACTGAACCCTCAGTGAAATACTTGACGTTATCTTTATTGCCCTGGAAAAGTTTTCCAATTCAGACTGGCATATTTCAACACGATTTATGAAACCATTTTCTACTCAATGCTAAGGTTAAGTTGCTATTTTCTCCAGCCTCTAATGGGAGCTTATAGGGACAAGTATCCTCTGGATATCCAGTGTTTTATACGGTATGAAACCGCCCCGTGAGATAAAGTACGACAGGGAACGAAACCTTGCTTGTGGAAGCAGCACGCTGCTGTTGTATCCAGTGTTAATAAAATAAATCAATATTGATGTCAACATGCGTCTTTCCCAACTAGAATTATGAATCTAAGTTTGTCCTGTCCTTCCCTACCACAAATATATGTCGAATCCCTGCACGGCTACAGACCTTTCATTCTCTGTCTTAAACGCAGCGTTCATGAAAGATTTTTTTTTTTCTGGAACTGACAGACCGATTACAGATCCTTCGTGGCCCCACGTGTAAATACACAGTGTGTTCATTTCCTGCAATTTGTCGCGGTGGACAGGATATGGCAGGGTTCCAAGTCATGCATCGTGTGTGCACGTGTGAACCAGCGACCAGCTGGTGTATCGTGTGTACACGTGTGAACCAGCGACTAGCTGGTGTATCGTGTGTACATGCAAACCGGCGACCAGCTGGTGAATGATTTAAACATGTGAAACAGCTACCTATTATTCCTTCCTTCAAGAAGGAGGTCCTTTGATGCTGGTGATGGGTTCTTGATTCAAGAAATTAGAGTTACCCTTCTTTTCCTTGGATCAAACCTGATTAACACCCTAGGCTCTGTATGATCTGTACGGGTGTAGCTCTTCCCCGTGAACAATAATAAAAATAATAAAAATAATCATAATCATAATAATATGGTTAGCACAAGTGGGTAATTAAGGCTTCAGTTCACCTGGACAATAACATCAACGATTCTTAATCTGCAAAATTGGAAAGACATACGTCAGCAGGTAAGGACAATATGCACAATGAACATCAAGTTTCCATGTGAGTGAGACAACATTCAGTTTATGGCTCTTAGTGAAAAAAACGTTTCGTCCACCAGGGACTGTTTATCAATCCATCGATGGATAAAGCCCCTGGTGGACGAAACGTCTTCTCAGTATATACTCTAAACTGTATAATGTACCTGCTTCGCATAATTGTCGGTATATTTTAACAACGATGTACATTAAATTTCCAGTCTGTGTTACAGTCTGTCAGTTCATTCAATTTATTGATATTCACATAACGTTCCACTTACAGCAAGTGTGAGACCTCAGAAATCCTTCTTTAGACATTTACGGAAGTTTATTTGGACATTTCTGGAATTGGGATAACAGTGTGCTAATCGAAATAAGAAAATGAAAATGCAGTAAGTTTAGGCACGAATGAGGAAAAGGTCAAGACTGGGTAAACAAACCAGTAAGGGGGGACTACAGAACGGGTTGTGGCTGGAACTCACATCAAGGGAATCCTAAAGCTAGCAGGACAATGTCCTTCGCCAGTGGTCTATGCTCCATCCGTTCTGTGATTTGTTTGGAATCGTGCTATTACGGTTTCGTGAGTCGGTAAGGAGGATCACAGTTAACTGTCCTGGTCTTGTGGAATTAATACAATTCGTGGTTACTACGCCAAAAAGAATCATAATTTTCATTAATGATATCTAGTACACCATTCTTGTTCTTTCTACAAGAATGTCTTGGAAAAATATTACATCGTAAAAACAACTAGTAGAAATTCTAGTCAGATCAATGTAATTACGAATCAGTTGAGAACTGTTCATTGATCTAATTCTTGAGAATCAGATCAATAAACTGATTCTCAATGAATCATTTCTTAAAAATCACTTCACTGAACCGATTCTTAAACTTTATATATCAAAGATTGAAAATTAATCTAGATTAACTGAAAAAATTACTGACAACATACCCACAAATTGAAAAAAAAGAAACATTGACGACCTTTCGGTTAGTCCTCGACCGTAATGGAGTCTGGGTATAGAGACACAATATTCGCAACAAGCTTTCATTGAGCCTTTGTAAGAGTCTGGGATGAACTTCATCATCTCATGATGAAGCTCAACCTTGAGTGGAAACGGAGTCCCAGTAAAAACTTGTTTTGTATATTACCAAAACCTGTTGACGTTACTCCTCTACATCTTCTTTATCAAGTCACACTAAAATCATTATCATTGTTATTTGATAACGTTCGAAGAAACACCGTGATGTCATCAGGTTTTTATTTTCCAATTTGTGGGTAAATTCTGAATCGCTCCAGCCAATGTATTGGAACTTTTTTCATTCTTTACAATTCACTAACCTTATTACTGTGGGTGTTGGAACTCTTGTGAAGTGAATTAACTACAGCTTCTTATGGCCAAGAGGTCTGGAGTAGATGATTTATCCCTGTGACTCAATTTACAGTTGCCTTAAAACCAGCAATAAAGCTTGCATAACCAACTTGACCACTACATCAATGTTATATGTGGTCTTTAAATATTTTGCAAAACTGTCAACATGATAAAGTCATGTTAAGTCATGATTAAGTGTAATGAAGCTCTACCCACACCGAAACATCGTCCATAACAAAGACGTATATAGCGAAGATTCCCTGTGAACCAAGTGCCTTTCTTTCACACCTGTGGGCAATACCCTGCATGCTACTCACACACTGGTAGTAGTAGCTTCATAAACTCTTTGCTGTAAATGACTGTTTATCAGTTTTCCTTCATCCTGTCAACGAAACTGTCTAATAATTTTTCTTACTATTTTCCACGTGTTTCCTTCTTATACTGCATTAACATTCAATCGTTTTCCTACGTGCAGTTGTTGCTCACCTGAATGGCGTGTCAGCTCAACTGCAAGATCTGTTTAAGAATTTCAAGCTACTGTGAAACTACCGCTTTCTATTGCTAACGTTGCAACCGCTAACAACCTGGCTGGTCAGTGGACGAGGGGTGAACCCTCCACCACTTTTAGTACTGAATTAACCCATACGGACTCAGTGCATCGTGAAATGAAATTCATAATGCCTCTTGATGTTTACAATTCTTAAACCAAAAGTGATACTCATAGCCGAGTAGTTACATATGCAGCTCACGTCAGAGAGACCGAATACTACTACTACTAATACTACTACTACTAATAATAATACTATATTCTAGACTCGCTATCGCCCACTAGGGTAGAATCTCATGTATTATCTCTCAATCAGTGTGATTTAGGCTTAAATACGGCGTTTAATAGCGGGTCAGCGCAGTTATGGCGAACAGGTCTGGTGTGTCAATAGTTGACACCGGGTCTGGTGTGTCAGTAGTTAACCGGGTCTGTGTGTCAGTAGTTAACCGGGTCTGGTGTGTCAGTAGTTAACCGGGTCTTGTGTGTCAGTAGTTAACCGGGTCTGGTGTGTCAGTAGTTAACCGGAGTCTGGTGTGTCAGTAGTTAACTGAGTCTGGTGTGTCAGTAGTTAACCGGGTCTGGTGTGTCAGTAGTTAACCGGGGTCTGGTGTGTCAGTAGTTAACCGGGTCTGGTGTGTCAGTAGTTAACCGGAGTCTGGTGTGTCAGTAGTTAACTGAGTCTGGTGTGTCAGTAGTTAACCGGGTCTGGTGTGTCAGTAGTTAACCGGGGTCTGGTGTGTCAGTAGTTAACCGGGTCTGGTGTGTCAGTAGTTAACCGGGGTCTGGTGTGTCAGTAGTTAACCGGGTCTGGTGTGTCAGTAGTTAACCGGGGTCTGGTGTGTCAGTAGTTAACCGGATCTGGTGTGTCAGTAGTTAACCGGGGTCTGGTGTGTCAGTAGTTAACTGAGTCTGGTGTGTCAGTGGTTAACTGGGTCTGTTGTGTTAGTAGCTA
>NW_027195625.1:107500-112500 GCF_038502225.1 Cherax quadricarinatus | reverse complement strand
TCCTAGGGAAATCTAAACAAATCGGCCTGTAGTTTATTTAATAAACTAGCCCATTACCAAAACAGCAATACGTGATACAGTCCGGAGTACAAAAACACGTACAATACTTTTTAATCTTTATTAGTAAAATTACTGTTTAACATAAAAGAGCATATTCTTTGATTTGCAAAGAAACATTATAAAATAAAAATATATTATTTGGCATTATTATCACATATCACAATAACAATGTAGTCATGACCATACCTACCCCGTGTCACTTGACGCTACCTTTCCCTAAGTCTAATGGCGCACCTACTACTCCTAAGGGTGTCACAAGACACCCTTGTCTCTGTGTTACGACGTTCCTTCTCTCCGTGTCACAAGAAACTCTTTTTTCTATGCCACACGACACGCCTTCTCTCCGTGTCACACGACACCCTGTTCTCTGTGTCATGATACTCCTCTGTGTCACAAGACTCTTCCTTTTGTACAGGGTTACATGACACCTTGTTAATGGCATATGATTTGTGTTACACCCTTCACCTGTGTTACTACTGACAAACTCTAACACACGACACCGTTTGTGTCACATGACACCTTGCCTGTCTTCACACGACACTACCTCGCCTGTGTCTTCACACGACACTACCTCGCCTATGCCTTCACACGACACTACCTCGCCTGTGTCTTCACACGACACTATCTCGCCTGTGTCTTCACAAGATACTACCTCGACTGTGTCTTCACATGACACTACCTCGACTGTGTCTTCACACAACACTTCTTCGACTGTGTGTCAGCGTCGTGGGATAACCAGCAAGAAACCAAGTCCAGTCGTTGTGTGTCAAGCCAACAGGAAACTATGTCCAGTCGTGTGCCAACCAACTAAGTCCACATTGTAGTACTAAGTCCATGTGGACTCAGTGAAGCCATGGTGAAGACTCGTCTCTTTGGTGAATACACTCTTTTTGAAGTCGTCAGGCTCTGTGAGCGGTGGTGAACACTCTGTGGTGAATACATTCTTTCTAACAGTGAGGCCAGCTGAGCAGCCACCTATATTGGGTGTGCTGACGTCACATAGGGTACTGCCGACTGATAACAACCATAGCAGCACCCAAGTGGTCAGCCAACCACCTCCCTTTATTTGTTTCTTTCTGGATTCGCAACAGATGCTATGTCATTTTTCATACTGCCGCAGGGCCTCCCTCCTTATCTGTGCGTACTCGTTTCTGGCTCGTCGGCTAATCTCTTTATTTTCCTGGGTCCTTTGCCTTCTGTACTTTTTCCATTCTCTAGCGCACTTAGTTTTTGCCTCCCTACACCTTCGGGTAAACCAAGGGCTCGTTCTGTTCTTCCAATTATTTCTGTTACCCTTGGAAACAAACCTTTCCTCTGCCTCCTTGCATTTTGTTGTTACGCAGTCCATCATTTCGTTTACTGGCTTTCCTACCAACTCTCTTTCCCTCTGAACCTCCTGCAGGAAGATCCTTGTACCTGTGTAGTCCCCCCTTTTATAATTTGTTTTTTCCTTTTCCACTTCTGTTACCCTCTCCACTTGTAGTTCTACGATGTATTCAAAGCTCAGAACCACGTGGTCACTAGCACCAAGGGGCCTTTCATATGTGATGTCCTCGATGTCTGAGCTACTCAGGATGAACACAAAGTCCAGTCTTGCTGATTCATCCTCCCCTCTCTCTCTGGTAGTGTCCCTAACATGTTGGTGCAACATATGTTGGTTCTCCCTTACCATGAAAACTTGGTTGATATGCCTTCTCTTCTTAAGACTTTTAATATTAAAGTTGTATTCAAAAATCTTGATACAGTAAAAAAACTTTTGATAAAGAATTCCCCCCAAAATGCTGATGGATGTGTCTATAAGATTCCTTGTAAAATTTGCGATAAAGTTTATTACGGTCAAACTGGTAAAAATCTCGAACTAAGATTAAAACAACATAAATATAGCATTAGAACTGGACAAGATTCCAATGCTCTATTTATTCATGTAAGAGATTTTAACCATCCAATTGATTTTCAAAAAGTTGAGAAAGTAGTATCAAGCAAGTCCATGGTCGACAGGAATATAATTGAATCTTGTTTCATAAAAAGCAGTTTTGACAATAATATGAATATTTCCTTTGGTTTATATAAATTAGATCCATTTATAATTAATAGAATTTGGGAAGAATTTAATAATACACTGGACAAATAATCTTTAAAATTTCTTATTTCTTGGGTAGAATAGTTTGTGGGGTGAGTTGTGCCAAGGACCTATCCAAGTTGGGTCGCCGCGCGTCAGGTGTTTAAACCGTTGTGGGATCTGATAGTGAGGTGCCGGCCAGACCCCTTATATAGCTTCCTTGGATGCTTTACTTTCATAGTTCCTTGATAATGTGAGTAGTCACGAAAGCGCTTGGAATTTCTCTATTCTTTCAGAGTGGTTGTTTTGCATATATATATATATATATATATATATATATATATATATATATATATATATATATATATATATATATATATATATATATATATATATATATATATATATATATATATATATAAAAGAAACTTAGAAAATTTACCTAGCCTTATTATAACAAGCGCAATTTAATTTAGCCTAATACAACTAAATATGTTTTAGATAAGTTTACAATAATTTAATGATAAACAAATACAATTAAATATATATTTTTTCGTTAGGTTCAGAATGATATTTGCGAAATTATTTCATACTCAAATTTTCGCTTGCCTTATTCGGCACAAAGAGCGTTGTTATTCAAGCTAAAAGCGCAGGTATTACCTATTCGGCAACACACACACACACACACACACACACACACACACTCACACACACACACACACACACACACACACACACACACACACACACACACACACACACACACACACACACACACACACACACACACACACACACACACACACAAACACACACACACACACACACACACACACACACACACATGTACATGCAAAAATGGAGACAGAGCTTTCTGAGAAATTGGAAAAGAAGTTGGAGAAGGAGAAGAAGAATTGGGAGGCACAAGTCGAAACTGCAGTAGCCTGGATAAGGGTCCTAGAAGATGAAGTAAACAGGCTGAAGCGAGTTACAGGGATATTGACCAGAGAAGGTACAGCATATGAAGCTGGGGGGCCGATCAGGAAGGAAGCAGATATGGATTATCTTAAGGTCATATCAGACTGCCAACCAAGGCCAAGGAGTGAAAGGGAAGAGCAGCTGGGTGCAGATGAAGAGGGTGATAGGTCAAATGCAGAGGCACAACCATGCTACCAAGAGCTACTGGAAAAAACAAGGGAGAAAATGGCCACGTACAGACAGGAACCAGAGTCACAGAGGGAAAGACAATGGGAGGAGGAAAGGGCAAAATCAGTGTTTATTCATGGGCTTCAGGAGAGCGAGGGAAGGACACACACTGAAAGACGGCAGGCAGAAAGAAAGGAGATTGAGGACATCATCACAGAAGTAGGTGAAGAAGACATGGACGAGAAAACGACCAATCAAGCTGATTTTCAGGACAGAAACAGTGCGGAACAGGATCCTCCAAGAGAAACCACAGTTGAAGTACTCGGCAGAGTACAAGAGGGTGTTCCTAGACAGAGACGGAACACAAACAGAACGACAGCAGCTGAAGGAGAGGACAAAAAAGTGAAAGGAGCTAGGAAGGGAGACAAGGACAGAACCAGAAGAGGTCACTCAGAGCTGGGCAGAGCAACAAGGGAAAACACATACACAACCATCCCCAGAACCCCACAACCTATCACACCATCCCAACACAAACTACAATCCATACTCACAACTCCCACCCCACATTCAGTTATAGAATACCACAGTACACTAACAGGTCTTCCACCCTCACAGGCCCCCCCCAAAACCACAGTGTTGGAGAGGAAACTGAAGGTAAGGTACACAAATGCAGATTTAATAACAAATAAGTGGGAGGAGTGGCATGAAAGAGTCAAAGAGGCATCACCAGACATCATAGCTCTCACAGAAACCAAACTTACAGGTATGATAACAGATGCCATCTTTCCAACAGGATACCAGATCCTGAGGAAAAACAGAAGAAACAGAGGGGGTGGAGGAGTGGCACTGCTGATCAAAAACCGAGGGAATTTTGATGAGTTGGAGAGAGGAGACAGTGGAGAAGCAAGTGATTATATAGTGGGAACGCTTCAGTCTGGAATCCCCAAAGTGGTAATTGCAGTGATGTATAACCCACCACAGAACAGCAGGAAGCCAAGGCAAGTGTATGATGAGAGCAATAGAGCGATGGTTGACACATTGGCTGCAGTGACCAGAAGGGCTCATGCGTGCAGGGCAAAGCTACTGATCATGGGTGACTTTAACCACAAGGAAATCGACTGGGAGAATTTGGAGCCACATGGGGGCCAAGATACATGGAGGGCTAAGATGATGGGGGTGGTACTGGAAAACTTCATGTACCAACACGTAAGGGACGCTATAAGAGAGAGAGGAGAGGAAGAACCAGCAAGACTGGACCTAGTACTCAGCTTGAGATGTGCAGATAATGAGTTCATCACATATGAAAGACCCGTTGGGGCCAGCGATCATGTAGTTTTAAGTTTCGAATACACGGTAGAGCTACAAGTGGAGGGGGAAGCAGGAATGCCCGGGCGAATGAAGCCAAACTACAAGAAAGGGGACTACATGGGAATGAGGAACTTCCTGAACGGGGTTCAGTGAGACAGAGAACTGGCAGGAAGCCTGTAAATGAGATGATGGAATATGTAACAACATGCAAGGAAGCTGAGGACAGGTTTGTGCCCAAGGGTAACAGGAATAATGAAAAAGCCAGGATGAGCCCATGGTTCACCAAAAGGTACAGGGAGGCAAAAACCAAGTGTGCTAGGGAATGGAAGAAGTATAGAAGACAAAGGACCCAGGAGAATATGGAGAACAGTCGTAGAGCCAGATATGAATATGCACAGATAAGAAGGGAGGCCCAACGACAATATGA
>NW_027195625.1:25000-102500 GCF_038502225.1 Cherax quadricarinatus | reverse complement strand
TATTTCACTGTGTTTGTTTTAGCATTAAATTGCTGTAAACAAATCTAAAATATATTTAGTTGGGTTAGGCTAAAATAAATTGCTCTTGTTATAATAAGGTTAGGTAAGTTTTCTAAGTTCCTTTTGGTGCAAAATTATAAATTTTTACATCAACATTAATGAAAAAAATATATCTTTAAACGTATAAGAGAAAATTTTAGAATGGACTTAATTTTAGATGAGTTCTTGGTAATATATATATATATATATATATATATATATATATATATATATATATATATATATATATATATATATATATATATATAGGGAGGTACCACCTCTAGAACTTTACTGGGGACCCTCATCCTCAGAGAAGACAATAAACGTACCTCAGGGAAAACTCAAGGTTCTCCCCGGAGCTGTTTGAATATTTTCTTCTCCTACCACCCCCTGTATTTTAAAGCTACATGTGAACTTTTTTAATAGACAGAATACACTGACAGAAAACACAAACATGAATACATTGGTACAATATATCAAAGGTTATGAATCTCCTCCAGCTCCTCCGAAGCCGGACGCGAACCCAGTATGCAGCAAGCATTTCCCCTCTGGATGGCCACGCTGAGGCGCTGGAACATGAAAGTGGCTGCCCTTGGGTCCCTGGTGGTGTCGATGAGTCTGGAACCCAGTTCTTTAAGGAAACGTGTGGCATTTTTTCCCCATGATCCCAAGGTCTCTGATCCCACTGGGACAAATTGATACTGTTGGCTTATGTCCCTGTACTTGCTGATCTTGTACTCCTCCCTGTGGTCAGCAGCTCCTCCCTGTCGCCCGACACTGTGATGGATGGAGGTGTCAGCCAGTGTCGACACACAATTATAGTCCCATGCTGAGAGCTTGCCATTCTTCCAAGAACAGATGGTGATCCCATCTTGGCAGTTTCCTGGGTTGTGAGTATTGTTGGCTGCTAGTGATTGAGGCTCTCTCTCGGCTGGGCATCCAGTTGTAGCAAGGGTTCTCTTTATGATGTCGTTGACTTCATTGTGTCTTGCATGCCAGCCCTTGGTTTTGGAACAGTTAAGACCATGTAGACCATATTGGTCGGCTTGCGCATCGCCGCAAATACACGTATATTCCGTGTGAATTGGGGCAGCAAGGCGCAGAGCCACTGCAATACGGAGGGTCTTAGGGTCGAGGCGTGTTCCCATTGCCGAAATGGGAACTGTTTGGAGGAAGTCCCCGGAGTGATGTGCACTCACAGCTTGGAGACGGGCAGTCTCCCTGTCTGATGTTACAGCCCTAAGCATGTTGGCAAGCACCTTTTCAGCGATGGGGCCATCCCAACTTGACTGTTTGTAGGCCAGTGCTGCACTAGGTTTTGGTGCTGGAGCAGCAAGAGTCTCCCATTCAGTGATGGCACTGGCGTAGCTAGGGTCCTGTATTCCTGCTGAGTCACTGAGGTTGTCCGGAAGAATTTGTTTTATTAACTCGTTTGATGCTATGGAAGAGGATAGGAAAGCTGGTAGGGCAATCTGGGAGGATTTGCGTACTCCCAGCCCCCCAAGCCTGACTGGAAGTGAGGCTTGCAACCACTGTCCATCTTCGAGGGAAAGATTCAATACACTCTCTAGCATGGTCTTAAGGAGAGAGTCATATTCCTTGAGTTTCGGACTGCTGAAGGCTGGGGAGCATCTCAGGAAGTAGGTAAGTTTTGGGATTGACAGGCACCTGGTGAGTAGGTAGAAGGCATCATGTGTATCGATGTCTTTCATCCTGCCTTCCATCGTCCTGAGGTCTGAGATTTTTTTTTCTAGGATGAGATCGATGGCATTGGGCCCTAGAGGAGCACCAAGGAGAGTGCTGTTGGCTGGATCAATGGCTCGTGCTCCTGGTAAAACAGCACTAATATTCTGGATCATCTGTCGATTGGTAGAAACTATTTCACATTTGGTGGGGTTTAAAGATAGGCCCAGGCTCTCTCCCATGTTTTTAATTTTCTGATGTCCTCTATGAGGGATTCTGAAGCGCCAGCCAGGGTACCATCATCCAAGAACCAGATATTGAGCTCACTGGAGAGCGCTTCTGTGGCTTCCTTGATGACCAGGCAGAATAGGCAGAGGGTGAGAGGGTCCCCCTGTTGCACGCCCTCAGGCGAGTCAATTTCATGATCCCCAAACAATAGTTTAGAAGTCACACTATGGAGAAGGCTTACAGCTTTTCATCTCATCCCCTGCATGCATCAGCCTTACTAGAGATTTGAACAATGCAAGGAATTCGCGAGAGCATGCGAAATATACACAAACACTGATCTCTGGCTGAAGGAGACTCGAACCTACGAACCTTAGGACAAGGTACGCAGTGCTTTACCAATCTACCCACACTGGACCAATACCTTGGCGTGTAGCAGAGCTACACGTTTGATCCAAGGCAGCCAGCTTTCAGGGAGAAGGCTTACAGCTTTTCATCTCATCCCCTGCATGCATCAGCCTTACTAGAGATTTGAACAATGCAAGGAATTCGCGAGAGCATGCGAAATATACACAAACACTGATCTCTGGCTGAAGGAGACTCGAACCTACGAACCTTAGGACAAGGTACGCAGTGCTTTACCAATCTACCCACACTGGACCAATACCTTGGCGTGTAGCAGAGCTACACGTTTGATCCAAGGCAGCCAGCTTTCAGGGAGAAGGCTTACAGCTTTTCATCTCATCCCCTGCATGCATCAGCCTTACTAGAGATTTGAACAATGCAAGGAATTCGCGAGAGCATGCGAAATATACACAAACACTGATCTCTGGCTGAAGGAGACTCGAACCTACGAACCTTAGGACAAGGTACGCAGTGCTTTACCAATCTACCCACACTGGACCAATACCTTGGCGTGTAGCAGAGCTACACGTTTGATCCAAGGCAGCCAGCTTTCAGGGAGAAGGCTTACAGCTTTTCATCTCATCCCCTGCATGCATCAGCCTTACTAGAGATTTGAACAATGCAAGGAATTCGCGAGAGCATGCGAAATATACACAAACACTGATCTCTGGCTGAAGGAGACTCGAACCTACGAACCTTAGGACAAGGTACGCAGTGCTTTACCAATCTACCCACACTGGACCAATTTGAGTTAGCCTATTCCTTGAATCGAACCTAATTTCCCCCTGTCCACAGGAGCTTCAGAATTTCCCCATAGAAAATAAAATAATATTCTTCTCTCCCTCTTTGCGGTTTCCTTCGTTTATGTTTTCTTATATTTCCACCCATTATTTTCGTCTTCTCTTACCCTCTGCTGCTTCCACTCATCCATTCTTGTCCCCGGCTCTTCTCCTCTCACTTAGAACTAGGCGCGTCCGGAGAGGAGAGGACACCTCAACTTCATGTCGGACAGAGCCGGGTATAAGCCTTGTCGTCAGTGATTAAAAGAAGCACGTCGTTAACAAGACACAAGGGAGAGGCGTCGTCGCCTACAAGCCGTGCTGCATGCTAAGCAGGTGAACTTACGGATCTTAGGTGGTGGAGAGAGTCCTTGTTGGCCACCTGGCCAACGAGATGCTTTTCATGGAGAATACTTGAATCGCTTACCACCACTGGTGAGACTGCTTGCTCGTTTGTGGCTTCTATTGCTATTGCTTGCTTTATTCAAGGCTACTGCTGTTACTTCTTGTCTTAGGCTACTGCTGGTCATCCGAAGCCGCTCTTACTACTGCTTGTTCACGAGGCTATGCAAGTATTTGTACATCTGTGTAAATATCTTTAATTTTATTTCTGAATAAGAATTTACATAACTTTCTAAATCCGAATCCATATACACACATAAAAGAATGCACATAGCATTCCAGTACTTGCTAAATTAATATCACATTACATATCCATAAACTAACATAGTACTGGAGCAACGCAGTCTATTACCAAGTTTACATGGAGCAGTATGCTATGTCTACTGTCATTAGGTGAATTTCCTCCAGTTTAATATAACGAACAGTAAAAGATCTGTGGGATCATATTGTCCATTAATTAGTTATGTTCTTGACAATGTATTTTTTTATGTTCAAATGCACAGAATATATGTTTATTGATTTTGTGTAAAGTTCATCACGGTAATTGCGTTTTACTTTAATGAACTCTGTGCACACCTTTTCTCTCTTGTGCTTATTAACCGAAGATTCCAAATTGCTTTAATGAATAATGTGTATAATCCCTTTTACTATATTGTCCGTTAATTGGTTTATGGCCATGATGATGCATTATTTTCCAAGGTAATAACATTAGTCAGTTTGGTTTATGATTACAGCAGTCAGTTTAGTAACTAATTCTTCCTTTTATGGACTATGTGGAGACTTGTTGTAGGTCCACCGGGCTGTACCTGATCTTCCCGTTCATCATTTGTGCTTTGAATACAAACAGCGTTAAGAAAAACAGTAACAGTTTTTTTTTTATGTGAGCTTGCGGCAAATGTATTGTTATCCTTCGAGATAAATACAAAAAATAATACATTGCATGTAATATATATAAAACATATGCGATTGTATCCATAGGTCTGTGAATAAACATGTAAGTGCTGGATTAATTTCAGCCTCCTGTTTGAATACATGCCTCAACATTGCATGGCCTCTTGAGGCGGGACAGTGTGTCGTGGGGTCGAATCCTGGCCTGCCACAGTTCGGTAAAATATATATATATATATATATATATATATATATATATATATATATATATATATATATATATATATATATATATATATATATATATATATATATGTATATATATATATATATATATATATATATATATATATATATATATATATATATATATATATATATATATATATATATATATATATATATATATATATATATATATATATATATATATAATTAATTTACCGAACTGTGGCAGGCCAGGATTAGACCTCACGACACATTGTCTCGCCTCAAGAGAACACACAATGTTCTTGTGTGTTCTCTAGGTGTATTTGTGGCAGTGAAGCAGCAGACCGATTCGGGTACCAGGGTCTTGTGTGCCGTAAATCCGAGGGAAAGATTGCAAGACATGAGGAGGTTAATAACATTATCAAAAGGAGCCTCACAACAACCGGATGCCCAGCAGTAAGGGAGCCACCCCAGCTATGCAGATCTGATGGCAGCCAGAAGCATCCAGATGGTATCACCCTTCAAGCCTGGACAGATGGGAAGCAGGTGGTGTGGGACTGTACATGTGCATCTACCTTGGCTGATACCTATCTCCAATACACCAGGGAGGAAGGAGGGGCAGCTGCCAGCTTCAGGGAGTCCCAAAAGCCTAAAAAATATGGAGAACTTGCCCATCATTATATGTTTGTTCCCATAGGCTCAGAGACCCTTGGCTCATGGGGAAAGAATGCATCTAAATTCCTTAAGGAGCTGGGAAAAAGCCTCATCAGGGTAACTAGGGATCCCAGGGCAGCTAGTTTTCTGTTCCAGCGCTCAGTGCGGCTGTTCAAAGGGGTAATGCCTGCTGTATTTTGGGCACACGCCCCAGCTCTGAGGAGCTGGATGAGATTTTCACCTTATAATCTGTGATACACACGTAACAACATGTAACGTATATGCCACCTTTATATCAACAATGTATCTCTTAAATCTTTTGTGTATATATATATATATATATATATATATATATATATATATATATATATATACATATATATATATATATATATATATATATATATATATATATATATATATATATATATATATATATATATATATATATATATATACAGTGCTAGTCACGGCATTATGCCGAGTGAGCGCCTCGGCATAATGCCGTGACGAAAATCAAAGGCCCACTGTACAATGGGGTCTTTCTTCGTCAGTGCATTATGCCGAGTAGAAACCGTTAGCATGTTATGGCCTACTACCACACTCCACAGTGACTTCTCAGTGCTCACATGGCTGCCGTGGTGAGAGGAAGTGTTGCACTTTTGTCTCTCATCCGCCTCATCTTTTGTCCGGTGTTTCCTTTGGTTTTAGGGCTATACATGTTTCATTATGAGTAAAAGGAAGTCTTTAACACCTGAAAGTATAACCCAAATCATAGGGCTTCACAAAACTGGGCAACAGACGAAAGAAACAGTGGACAATGTTGGTGTGTGTGAGCGTTCAGTGAGGAACTGGGTGCAGAATTTCAAGGCTGCTGGCGGTGTCGAGTTAACTTCTGCCAAACCTCGGCCTGGCACCTCGAAGAAGACATCTGTTCGTACTTTAACTGTGTTGAAGAAGCGGTTAGAGAGTACACCTAAGATAACTGCTAGAGAACTGAAAGAAAAGAACCCACATCTTCTCTCAGAGGTACCTGTATGTTACACCTTTTGTTCATTTTGAGGGGGAAATTTCCATTTGTTTTGGCAATGGCATATTTTTACATGTCATTTTGGCTTTTTCACTTAATATTATATTCAGGAGTAATTCCATTAGTAGCTAAAATGGATTTACTCAACTTTATAATATTATCTGACCGTATATTATTCAGCTTTGTACATAGGTAGTTTGTTAAAAACAACAGAAAATAAATACTTGCAGTAACACACAAAAAGTTTCGTCTCTGCGAAGCCTCTTAAAGAAGAAAGATATTCAATTATGTCCTCAAGTGAAGCCTGGAGTCAGTGTCAGAATATGTGTAATAAATCTTAGCTGAGTTCTGTACATTATTCTATTATTATTATTATTATTATTATTATTATTATTATTATTATTATTATTATTATTTATTAGTATTATTATGATTATTATTGTTATCAATAATATTATTATTATTATTATTATTATAATTATTATCATTATTATTATTATTATTATTATTATTATTATGATGATGATGATGATTATTATTATTATTATTATTATAATTATTATTATTATTATTATTATTATTATTATTATTATTATTATTATTATTATTATTATTATTATTATTATTATTATTATTATTATTATTATTAAAATATTCACGGGCGAGGAGGTCACACGGCGCCTTGGGAATGGGAAGTAATCATGCTTGATCCACGGAAAGGAAAGATAGATCCAGTTCAATGGACCAAGAACCCTTCACTTGTATCATGGCACCCTCATGCTTTGTAGATAATTCGAAAGCATTATTTGTGGAATAATATGAGAACGTGGTTGGTTAATAAGGTTTAAAAACTTATCGGCTACACTAAGGTCATTAAGGTGACCACCACCAGGCAAGAATACTCTCTTCCCTTCAAGAGGGATTACAATAAGCTCTCAGCATATATACGCTAAGAGAAACACACCTCTACTTGTATGTATCCTGCGAGAATGTTGTTTTAACCTGTAGTCTTCTGTCACAGATTTACTCTTGGAAAATCGCCATATACTTCATTATATTAAATTTTATACCCTAATAAAACAAATATGAAAATGTTTTAGTTCGAAATTAATTTAATACATTTTGTAAATTAATATAGCATATACCTCATGAAATACTGTATAATCAACAAAATTTAGTTTGCTAAGGTGAAATTACAACCATTTTCCTTTATTCATTACCTTACAAATCAAATGATGAATGAAATATGAGCCATCATCTCGGTCGAGTACCTCAGCATCTTCAAGACCATTGTTATCGTCCGCTGTAGACTCAAATTTCATCAAGATTTTACGACACAATATGTTACGCATGCCTCGCTGAGGGAGATGCCCAAGCTTAATTCTATATATTTTTTTTTTTCATCAAGTCGGTCTTAAAGCTCCACTGTACATTAACAACCGTGGAGAGACTTTTCCCCGTTTACATGAAACATGTATCAATACCCAGGAATTATGAGTATATATATATATATATATATATATATATATATATATATATATATATATATATATATATATATATATATATATATATATATATATATATATATATATATATATATATATATATATATATATATATATATATATATATATATATATATATATATATATATATATATATATATATACCTATCGTGCCGAATAGGTAAAACTGGTCAATTAGCAAGAACTCATTTAAAATTACTTCCATTCTAAAATTTTCTCTTATACATTTAAAGATAAACTTTTTCATTTATGTTAACGTAAAAATTAATAATTTTGTACCAAAAGAACCTTAGAAAACTTATCTATCCTTATTATAACAAGCGCAATTTAATTTAGCCTAATCCAACTAAATATATTTTAGATAAGTTTACAAAATTTCAATAAACAAACACAATGAAATACATTTTTCTAGTTAGGTTCAGAATGAGGTTTTTCCCTTGCCTAATTCGAGAAGAAAAACGTTGCTTTTCAAGCCAAAATCGCAAGTGGGTTCAAGTCCTCGGCTACTCGCAATGTTGTTATTGATTAAATACCACTCGTCCGTGGTTACGATAATACGTATATACACACACACACACAAATAACCCGCACATAGAAGAGAGGAACTTAAAACGACGTTTCGATCCGACTTGGATCATTTACAAAGTCACACTAACAAAAAGGAGAGAAGGAGGGAGTATATATAGGCTAGCAGACATTGACGGGAGCAACACCCGTGACTTAATCTAATTCTTTTTTCCCCTTCTCCCTCTTCCCCTTTCCTCTTTCCTCTTTCTCCTTTGGGTTTTCTTTCTTCTGCCATGGGTATTTGTCCTTTATTATTATCCCCCCTCCTCTATGTTCTTGCTTCTACTCTCTGTGAGCCCCTAGCTCCCTTGTAGTGCTCCTTTTTCTTAGTATGTGACTGACTCCTCTACAGCTGCTACTACCTCCACCACTACCTCTCTTGCTCCCGTCAATGTCTGCTGACCTATATGTACTTCCTCCATCTCTCCTTTTTGTTTGTGTGACTTTGTAAATGGTCCAAGTCGGGCCGAAACGTCGTCGTAAGCTCCTCTCTTCTATGTGCGGGTTTTTTGTGTATTGTTCCAATCACGGTATTGTGCCTTTTATATATATATATATATATATATATATATATATATATATATATATATATATATATATATATATATATATATATATATATATATATATATATATATATATATATATTGTTTCTGCTGAGTTTGCGAGAAATGTAATTTATGATGTTGGAAGAGAGGGCTGGGTTAGGTTGTCAGGCACCATCCCGGAGGTGGCGCAAGCTGAGGTCACCTAGCAGAGCCTCTTACCTCATCCTCCAGGTAAGTTTATTTACGTAGGTACACAAAAGTACACTTATCATACATAGTTTAAAATAAATGTAAATTACTTAAGATAACCCAAGAAATATCAGATGCATTACAGTGCATCTTCTTTCGGGTGCTGAAGCACTGAGGGAAGCTGATTAAATCTGAGAGAATAATATCTGCATATGTTAAAACAAACTTGTTTATATTTCTTTTCAAAGTCTATTTTTTAGCTTTAAATAAGAGGGAAGTCACTATAAATAGTGTAATTTAAGTTATGATCGTTCTGGACAATTTTTTTTTAACGCGGATGCAGAAAAACGTAATACAAGTTTTGCGTTAAATTTTATGGCGTTTCTCTTGGTTTCTGGTTCGGTGATGACGGATCTCCAGTTGGTGAAGTCACAGCGAGAGGCCCTCCAACCTGGTGCTCCATCTTAGAAAGTGTGAAATTATCTCAGGACATCCATTCAGCCGGGAGTCTCACCCATCGAACCCATACTCTCAGTAAGAAACGATGGACATCACCCTGAACAGAACAGACCAGAAAATTTGATGATTTTTGTGAATTTTAGGATACCTTATATGTTTCCACAAGATGTCTGATCAGGTCCTGACCAACCTGTTTCTTACGGCGTGCAAGACACTTAACGAATACTATGAGCTTTTAAAATAGATTTTCATAAAGTTATTCGGCCTTTTCCTAAACGACTGCCATTGAAATGAATATAAATTCCAAATACATTTCGAAGTATAAATGTCTCCAGGGCGGCACAGAGAATATTACATGCATTCGTGTTTTCAGGGTATTGGGAGTATTTTTAAATTAACGTCTAACGGCGAGCGTGAATCTCTTTTGTGATTAATAATCTCATATTTATCAAAAAAATTAATTGGTGCGGCACATTCCAAACTTCTTCAACAGACTAATGCCCTTGTACTCATGTTCTCAGCAGTCCTTGTACTCATGTTATCATCAGTCCTTGTTAGGTAAGACACATATGCAACAGTTAGGTATTTTTATTATGAATAATAAATAAAGATACCTAACTGTTGCATATGTGTCTTACCTAACAACCTGTCGGTATTTTATACCATTTTAATGTTCATCATCAGTCCTTGTACTCATGTTCTCAGCAGCCCTTGTACTCAAGTTCTCATCAGTCCTTGTACTCATGTTCTCAGCAGTTCTTGAACTAAAGTTCTCAGCAGTCCTTGTACTCATGTTTTCATCAGTCCTTGCACTAATATACTCAGCAGTCTTTGTACTCTTGTTCTCAGCAGTCCTTGTACTCATGTTCTCAGCAGTCCTTGCACTCATATTCTCAGCAGTCCTGTACTCATGTTCTCAGCAGTCCTTGCACTCATATTCTCAGCAGTCCTTGTACTCTTGTTCTCAGCAGTCCTTGTACTCATGTTCTCAGCAGTCTTTGCACTCATATTCTCAGCAGTCCTTGTACTCATGTTCTCATGAGTCCTTGTACTCATGTTCTCAGCAGTCCTTGTACTCATGTTCTCAGCAGTCCTTGTACTCATGTTCTCATCAGTCCTCGTACTCATGTTCTCATCAGTCCTTGCACTCATATTCTCAGCAGTCCTTGTACTCATGTTCTCAGCAGTCCTTGTACTCATGTTCTCAGAAGTCCTTGTACTCATGTTCTCATCAGTCCTTGCACTCATATTCTCAGAAGTCCTTGTACTCATGTTCTCATCAGTCCTTGCACTCATGTTCTCATCAGTCCTTGCACTCATATTCTCAGCAGTCCTTGTACTCATGTTCTCACCAGTCCTTGTATTCATGTTCTCATCAGTCCTTGGACTCATATTCTCAGCAGTCCTTGTACTCATGTTCTCATCAGTCCTTGCACTCATATTCTCATCAGTCCTTGCACTCATATTCTCAGCAGTCCTTGTACTCATGTTCTCATCAGTCCTTGCACTCATATTCTCAGCAGTCCTTGTACGCATGTTCTCATCAGTCCTTGCACTCATGTTCTCATCAGTCCTTGTACTCATGTTCTCATCAGTCCTTGCACTCATGTTCTCATCAGTCCTTGCACTCATGTTCTCATCAGTCCTTGTACTCATGTTCTCATCAGTCCTTGCACTCATGTTCTCATCAGTCCTTGCACTCATATTCTCAGCAGCCCTTGTACTCATGTTCTCAGCAGCCCTTGTACTCATGTTCACAGCAGTCCTCGCACTCATGTTCTCATCTGTGCTTGCACTCATGTTCTCAGCAGTTCTTGTACTCATGTTCTCAGCAGTGCTTGTACTCATGTTCTGAGCAGTCCTTGTACTCGTGTTTTCATCAGTCCTTGCACTCATGTTCTCAGCAGTTCTTGCACTCATGTTCTCATCAATCCTTGAACTCATGTTCTCAGCAGTCCTTGTACTCATGTTCCCATCAGTCCTTGCATTCATGTTCTCAGCAGTCCTTGTACTCATGTTCTCAACAGTCCTTGTACTCATGTTCACAGCAGTCCTTGTACTCATGTTCTCATCAGTCCTTGCATTCATATTCTCAGCAATCATTGTACTCATGTTCTCAGAAGTCCTAGCACTCATGTTCTCAGCAGTCCTTGCCCTCATGTTCTCAGCAGTTCTTGTACTCATGTTCACAGCAGTCCTCGCACTCATGTTCTCAGCAGTCCTTGTACTCATGTTCTCATCAGTGCTTGCACTCATGTTCTCAGCAGTTCTTGTACTAATGTTCTCAGCAGTGCTTGTACTCATGTTCTGAGCAGTCCTTGTACTCAAGTTTTCATCAGTCCTTGCACTCATGTTCTCAGCAGTCCTTGTACTCATGTTCTCAGCAGTTCTTGCACTCATGTTCTCATCACTCCTTGCACTCATGTTCTCAGCAGTCCTTGTACTCATGTTCTCATCAGTCCTTGCACTCATGTTCTCAGCAGTCCTTATACTCATGTTCTCAGCAGTCCTTGAACTCATATTCTCAGCAGTCCTTATACTCATGTTCTCAGCAGTCCTTGCACTCATGTTCTCAGTAGTCTTTGCACTCATGTTCTCAGCAGTCCTTGTACTCATGTTCTCACCAGTCCTTGCACTCATGTTCTGACCAGTCCTTGTACTCATGTTCTCACCAGTCCTTGTACTCATGTTCTCACCAGTCCTTGTACTCATGTTCTCAGCAGTCCTTGCACTCATGTTTTCAGCTGTCCTTGTACTCATGTACTAGCAGTCCTTGCACTCATGTTTTCAGCAGTCCTTGTACTCATGTTCTCACCAGTCCTTGCACTCATATTCTCAGCAGTCCTTGCACTCATGTTCTCAGCAGTCCTTGTACTCATGTTCTCACCAGTCCTTGCACTCATATTCTCAGCAGTCCTTGCACTCATGTTCTCAGCAGTCCTTGTACTCATGTTCTCAGCAGTCCTTGTACTCATGTTCTCAGCAGTCCTTGCACTCATGTTCTCAGCAGTCCTTGTACTCATGTTCTCAGCAGTCCCCGTGCTCATGTTCTCATCAGCCCTTGCACTCATGTTCTCAGCAGTTGTTGCACACATGTTCTCAGCAGTCCTTGTACTCATGTTCTCAGCAGTCCTTGCACTCATGTTCTCATCATTCCTTGCACTCATGTTCTCAGCAGTCCTTTTACTCATGTTCTCAGCAGTCCTTTTACTCATGTTCTCAGCAGTCCTTGCACTCATGTTCTCAGCAGTTTTTGCACTCATGTTCTCAGCAGTCCTTGTACTCATGTTCTCAGCAGTCCTTGTACTCATGTTGTCAGCAGTGCTTGCACTCATGTTCCCAGCAGTACTTCCACTCATGTTTTCAGCAGTCCTTGTACTCATGTTCTCAGCAGTCCTTGCACTCAGGTTCTCAGCAGTCCTTGTACTCATGTTCTCAGCAGTCCTTGCACTCATGTTCTCAGCAGCCCTTGCACTCATGTTCTCAGCAGTCCTTGGACTCATGTTCTCATCAGTCCTTGCACCCATACTGTCAGCAGTTCTTGTACTCATGTCCTCAGCAGTCCTTGTACTCATGTTCTCAGCAGTCCTTGCACACATGTTCTCAGCAGTCCTTGCACTCATGTTCTCAGCAGTCCTTGCACTCATGTTCTCAGCAGTCCTTGCACTCATGTTCTCAGCAGCCCTTGCACTCATGTTCTCAGCAGTCCTTGCACTCATGTTCTCATCAGTCCTTGCACCCATACTCTCAGCAGTACTTGTACTCATGTTCTCAGCAGTACTTGTACTCATGTTCTCAGCAGTTCTTGCACTCATGTTCTCAGCAGTCATTGAACTCATGTTCTCAGCAGTCCTTGCACTCATGTTCTCAGCAGTTCTTGCACTCATGTTCTCAGCAGTCCTTGTACTCATGTTTTCAGCAGTTCTTGCACTCATGTTCTCAGCAGTCTTTGCACTCATGCTCTCAGCAGTTTTTGCACTCATGTTCTCAGCAGTCCTTGTGCTCATGTTCTCAGCAGTCCTTGCACTCATGTTCTCAGCAGACCTTGCACTCATGTTCTCATCAGTCCTTGCACTCATATTCTCAGCAGTCCTTGTACTTGTGTTCTCAGCGGTCCTGGTACTCCTGTTCTCAGCAGTCCTTGCACTCATGTTCTCATGAGTCCTTGCACTCATATTCTCAGCAGTCCTTGTACTTGTGTTCTCAGCGGTCCTGGTACTCCTGTTCTCAGCAGACCTTGCACTCATGTTCTCATCAGTCCTTGCACTCATATTCTCAGCAGTCCTTGTACTTGTGTTCTCAGCGGTCCTGGTACTCCTGTTCTCATCAGTCCTTGAACTCATGTTCTCAGCAGTCCTTGTACTCATGTTCTCATCAGTCCTTGCACTCACGTTCTGAGCAGTCCTTGTACTCATGGTCTCAGCAGGCCTTGCACTCATGTTCTCAGCAGTCCTTCCACTCATTTTCTCAGCAGTCCTTGTACTCTTATTCTCAGCAGTCCTTGCACTCATGTTCTCAGCAGTTCTTGTACTCATGTACTCAGCAGTCCTTGTACTCATGTTCTCAGCTGTCCTTGTACTCATGTTCTCAGCAGTCCTTGCACTCATGTTCTCAGCAGTCCTTCCACTAATGTTCTCAGCAGTCATCACATTCATGTTCTCAGCAGCCCTTGCACTCAAGTTCTCAGCAGTCCTTGTACTCATGTTCTCAGCAGTCCTTGTACTCATGTTCTCAGCAGTCCTTGCACTCATGTTCTCAGCATTCCTTGTACTCATGTTCTCAGCAGTCCTTGCACTCATGTTCCAAGCAGTCCTTGCACTCATGTTCTCAGCAGTCCTTGTACTCTTATTCTCAGCAGTCCTTGCACTCATGTTCTCAGCAGTCCTTCCACTAATTTTCTCAGCAGTCCTTGTACTCTTATTCTCAGCAGTCCTTGCACTCATGTTCTCAGCAGACCTTGCACTCATGTTCTCATCAGTCCTTGCACTCATATTCTCAGCAGTCCTTGTACTTGTGTTCTCAGCGGTCCTGGTACTCCTGTTCTCAGCAGTCCTTGCACTCATGTTCTCATGAGTCCTTGCACTCATATTCTCAGCAGTCCTTGTACTTGTGTTCTCAGCGGTCCTGGTACTCCTGTTCTCAGCAGACCTTGCACTCATGTTCTCATCAGTCCTTGCACTCATATTCTCAGCAGTCCTTATACTTGTGTTCTCAGCGGTCCTGGTACTCCTGTTCTCATCAGTCCTTGCACTCATGTTCTCAGCAGTCCTTGTACTCATGTTCTCATCAGTCCTTGCACTCACGTTCTGAGCAGTCCTTGTACTCATGGTCTCAGCAGTCCTTGCACTCATGTTCCCAGCTGTCCTTGCACTCATGTTCTCAGCAGTCCTTCCACTCATTTTCTCAGCAGTCCTTGTACTCTTATTCTCAGCAGTCCTTGCACTCATGTTCTCAGCAGTTCTTTTACTCATGTTCTCAGCAGTCCTTGTACTCATGTTCTCAGCTGTCCTTTTACTCATGTTCTCAGCAGTCCTTGCACTCATGTTCTCAGCAGTCCTTCCACTAATGTTCTCAGCAGTCATCACATTCATGTTCACAGCAGCCCTTGCACTCAAGTTCTCAGCAGTCCTTGTACTCATGTTCTCAGCAGTCCTTGTACTCATGTTCTCAGCAGTCCTTGCACTCATGTTCTCAGCAGTCCTTGTACTCATGTTCTCAGCAGTCCTTGCACTCATGTTCCCAGCAGTCCTTGCACTCATGTTCTCAGCAGTCCTTGTACTCTTATTCTCAGCAGTCCTTGCACTCATGTTCTCAGCAGTCCTTCCACTCATTTTCTCAGCAGTCCTTGTACTCTTATTCTCAGCAGTCCTTGCACTCATGTTCTCAGCAGTTCTTGTACTCATGTTCTCAGCAGTCCTTGCACTCATGTTCTCAGCAGTCCTTGTACTCGTGTTCTCAGCAGTCCTTGCACTCATGTTCTCAGCAGTCCTTGTACTCATGTTCTCAACAGTCCTTGTAGTCATGTTCTCTACAGTCCTTGCACTCATGTTCTCAGCAGTTCTTGTACTCATGTTCTCAGCAGTCCTTGCACTCATGTTCTCAGCAGTCCTTGTACTCATGTTCTCAGCAGTCCTTGTACTCATGTTCTCAGCAGTCCTTTCACTCATGTTCTCAGCAGTCCTTTTACTCATGTTCTCAACAGTCCTTGCACTCATGTTCTCAGCAGTTCTTGTACTCATGTTCTCAGCAGTCCTTGCACTCATGTTCTCAGCAGTCCTTGTACTCGTGTTCTCAGCAGTCCTTGCACTCATGTTCTCAGCAGTCCTTGTACTCATGTTCTCAACAGTCCTTGTAGTCATGTTCTCTACAGTCCTTGCACTCATGTTCTCAGCAGTTCTTGTACTCATGTTCTCAGCAGTCCTTGTACTCATGTTCTCAGCAGTCTTTGTACTCATGTTCTCATTAGTCCTTGCACTCATATTCTCAGTAGTCCTTGTACTCATGTTCTCAGCAGTCCTTGCACTCATGTTCTCAGCAGTTTTTGTACTCATGTTCTCAGCAGTCTTTTTATTCATGTTCTGACCAGTCCCCGTGCTCATGTTCTCATCAGTCCTTGCACTCATGTTCTCAGCAGTTCTTGCACTCATGTTCTCAGCAGTCCTTGTACTCATGTTCTCAGCAGTCCTTGCACTCATGTTCTCAGCAATCCTTGCACTCATGTTCTCAACAGTCCTTGCACTCATGTTCTCAGCAGTCCTTGCACTCATGTTCTCAGCAGTGCTTACACTCATGTTCTCAGCAGTCCTTGTACTCATGTTCTCAGCAGTCCTTGTACTCATGTTCTCAGCAGTCATTGAACTCATGTTCTCAGCAGTCCTTGCACTCATGTTCTCAGCAGTTCTTGCGCTCATGTTCTCAGCAGTCCTTGTACTCATGTTCTCAGCAGTCTTTGCACTCATGTTCCCAGCAGTCCTTGTACTCATGTTCTCAGAAGTCATTGAACTCATGTTCTCAGCAGTCCTTGCACTCATGTTCTCAGCAGTTCTTGCACTCATGTTCTCAGCAGTCCTTGTGCTCATGTTCTCAGCAGTCCTTGCACTCATGTTCTCAGCAGACCTTGCACTCATGTTCTCATCAGTCCTTGCACCCATATTCTCAGCAGTCCTTGTACTCATGTTCTCAGAAGTCCTTGTGCTCATGTTCTCAGCAGTCCTTGCACTCATATTCTCAGCAGTCTTTGTACTTGTGTTCTCAGCTGTCCTGGTACTCCTGTTCTCAGCAGTCCTTGCACTCATGTTCCCAGCAGTCCTTGCACTAATGCTCTCAGCAGTCTTTCCACTCTTTTTCTCAGCAGTCCTTGTACTCATATTCTCAGCAGTCCTTGCACTCATGTTCTCAGCAGTCTTTGTACTCATGTTCTCAGCAGTCCTTGCACTCATGTTCTCAGCAGCCCTTGCACTCATGTTCTCAGCAGTCCTTGGACTCATGTTCTCATCAGTCCTTGCACCCATACTGTCAGCAGTTCTTGTACTCATGTCCTCAGCAGTCCTTGTACTCATGTTCTCAGCAGTCCTTGCACACATGTTCTCAGCAGTCCTTGCACTCATGTTCTCAGCAGTCCTTGCACTCATGTTCTCAGCAGTCCTTGCACTCATGTTCTCAGCAGCCCTTGCACTCATGTTCTCAGCAGTCCTTGCACTCATGTTCTCATCAGTCCTTGCACCCATACTCTCAGCAGTACTTGTACTCATGTTCTCAGCAGTACTTGTACTCATGTTCTCAGCAGTTCTTGCACTCATGTTCTCAGCAGTCATTGAACTCATGTTCTCAGCAGTCCTTGCACTCATGTTCTCAGCAGTTCTTGCACTCATGTTCTCAGCAGTCCTTGTACTCATGTTTTCAGCAGTTCTTGCACTCATGTTCTCAGCAGTCTTTGCACTCATGCTCTCAGCAGTTTTTGCACTCATGTTCTCAGCAGTCCTTGTGCTCATGTTCTCAGCAGTCCTTGCACTCATGTTCTCAGCAGACCTTGCACTCATGTTCTCATCAGTCCTTGCACTCATATTCTCAGCAGTCCTTGTACTTGTGTTCTCAGCGGTCCTGGTACTCCTGTTCTCAGCAGTCCTTGCACTCATGTTCTCATGAGTCCTTGCACTCATATTCTCAGCAGTCCTTGTACTTGTGTTCTCAGCGGTCCTGGTACTCCTGTTCTCAGCAGACCTTGCACTCATGTTCTCATCAGTCCTTGCACTCATATTCTCAGCAGTCCTTGTACTTGTGTTCTCAGCGGTCCTGGTACTCCTGTTCTCATCAGTCCTTGAACTCATGTTCTCAGCAGTCCTTGTACTCATGTTCTCATCAGTCCTTGCACTCACGTTCTGAGCAGTCCTTGTACTCATGGTCTCAGCAGGCCTTGCACTCATGTTCTCAGCAGTCCTTCCACTCATTTTCTCAGCAGTCCTTGTACTCTTATTCTCAGCAGTCCTTGCACTCATGTTCTCAGCAGTTCTTGTACTCATGTTCTCAGCAGTCCTTGTACTCATGTTCTCAGCTGTCCTTGTACTCATGTTCTCAGCAGTCCTTGCACTCATGTTCTCAGCAGTCCTTCCACTAATGTTCTCAGCAGTCATCACATTCATGTTCTCAGCAGCCCTTGCACTCAAGTTCTCAGCAGTCCTTGTACTCATGTTCTCAGCAGTCCTTGTACTCATGTTCTCAGCAGTCCTTGCACTCATGTTCTCAGCATTCCTTGTACTCATGTTCTCAGCAGTCCTTGCACTCATGTTCCCAGCAGTCCTTGCACTCATGTTCTCAGCAGTCCTTGTACTCTTATTCTCAGCAGTCCTTGCACTCATGTTCTCAGCAGTCCTTCCACTAATTTTCTCAGCAGTCCTTGTACTCTTATTCTCAGCAGTCCTTGCACTCATGTTCTCAGCAGACCTTGCACTCATGTTCTCATCAGTCCTTGCACTCATATTCTCAGCAGTCCTTGTACTTGTGTTCTCAGCGGTCCTGGTACTCCTGTTCTCAGCAGTCCTTGCACTCATGTTCTCATGAGTCCTTGCACTCATATTCTCAGCAGTCCTTGTACTTGTGTTCTCAGCGGTCCTGGTACTCCTGTTCTCAGCAGACCTTGCACTCATGTTCTCATCAGTCCTTGCACTCATATTCTCAGCAGTCCTTATACTTGTGTTCTCAGCGGTCCTGGTACTCCTGTTCTCATCAGTCCTTGCACTCATGTTCTCAGCAGTCCTTGTACTCATGTTCTCATCAGTCCTTGCACTCACGTTCTGAGCAGTCCTTGTACTCATGGTCTCAGCAGTCCTTGCACTCATGTTCCCAGCTGTCCTTGCACTCATGTTCTCAGCAGTCCTTCCACTCATTTTCTCAGCAGTCCTTGTACTCTTATTCTCAGCAGTCCTTGCACTCATGTTCTCAGCAGTTCTTGTACTCATGTTCTCAGCAGTCCTTGTACTCATGTTCTCAGCTGTCCTTTTACTCATGTTCTCAGCAGTCCTTGCACTCATGTTCTCAGCAGTCCTTCCACTAATGTTCTCAGCAGTCATCACATTCATGTTCACAGCAGCCCTTGCACTCAAGTTCTCAGCAGTCCTTGTACTCATGTTCTCAGCAGTCCTTGTACTCATGTTCTCAGCAGTCCTTGCACTCATGTTCTCAGCAGTCCTTGTACTCATGTTCTCAGCAGTCCTTGCACTCATGTTCCCAGCAGTCCTTGCACTCATGTTCTCAGCAGTCCTTGTACTCTTATTCTCAGCAGTCCTTGCACTCATGTTCTCAGCAGTCCTTCCACTCATTTTCTCAGCAGTCCTTGTACTCTTATTCTCAGCAGTCCTTGCACTCATGTTCTCAGCAGTTCTTGTACTCATGTTCTCAGCAGTCCTTGCACTCATGTTCTCAGCAGTCCTTGTACTCGTGTTCTCAGCAGTCCTTGCACTCATGTTCTCAGCAGTCCTTGTACTCATGTTCTCAACAGTCCTTGTAGTCATGTTCTCTACAGTCCTTGCACTCATGTTCTCAGCAGTTCTTGTACTCATGTTCTCAGCAGTCCTTGCACTCATGTTCTCAGCAGTCCTTGTACTCATGTTCTCAGCAGTCCTTGTACTCATGTTCTCAGCAGTCCTTTCACTCATGTTCTCAGCAGTCCTTTTACTCATGTTCTCAACAGTCCTTGCACTCATGTTCTCAGCAGTTCTTGTACTCATGTTCTCAGCAGTCCTTGCACTCATGTTCTCAGCAGTCCTTGTACTCGTGTTCTCAGCAGTCCTTGCACTCATGTTCTCAGCAGTCCTTGTACTCATGTTCTCAACAGTCCTTGTAGTCATGTTCTCTACAGTCCTTGCACTCATGTTCTCAGCAGTTCTTGTACTCATGTTCTCAGCAGTCCTTGTACTCATGTTCTCAGCAGTCTTTGTACTCATGTTCTCATTAGTCCTTGCACTCATATTCTCAGTAGTCCTTGTACTCATGTTCTCAGCAGTCCTTGCACTCATGTTCTCAGCAGTTTTTGTACTCATGTTCTCAGCAGTCTTTTTATTCATGTTCTGACCAGTCCCCGTGCTCATGTTCTCATCAGTCCTTGCACTCATGTTCTCAGCAGTTCTTGCACTCATGTTCTCAGCAGTCCTTGTACTCATGTTCTCAGCAGTCCTTGCACTCATGTTCTCAGCAATCCTTGCACTCATGTTCTCAACAGTCCTTGCACTCATGTTCTCAGCAGTCCTTGCACTCATGTTCTCAGCAGTGCTTACACTCATGTTCTCAGCAGTCCTTGTACTCATGTTCTCAGCAGTCCTTGTACTCATGTTCTCAGCAGTCATTGAACTCATGTTCTCAGCAGTCCTTGCACTCATGTTCTCAGCAGTTCTTGCGCTCATGTTCTCAGCAGTCCTTGTACTCATGTTCTCAGCAGTCTTTGCACTCATGTTCCCAGCAGTCCTTGTACTCATGTTCTCAGAAGTCATTGAACTCATGTTCTCAGCAGTCCTTGCACTCATGTTCTCAGCAGTTCTTGCACTCATGTTCTCAGCAGTCCTTGTGCTCATGTTCTCAGCAGTCCTTGCACTCATGTTCTCAGCAGACCTTGCACTCATGTTCTCATCAGTCCTTGCACCCATATTCTCAGCAGTCCTTGTACTCATGTTCTCAGAAGTCCTTGTGCTCATGTTCTCAGCAGTCCTTGCACTCATATTCTCAGCAGTCTTTGTACTTGTGTTCTCAGCTGTCCTGGTACTCCTGTTCTCAGCAGTCCTTGCACTCATGTTCCCAGCAGTCCTTGCACTAATGCTCTCAGCAGTCTTTCCACTCTTTTTCTCAGCAGTCCTTGTACTCATATTCTCAGCAGTCCTTGCACTCATGTTCTCAGCAGTCTTTGTACTCATGTTCTCAGCAATCCTTGTACTCATGTTCTCAGCTGTCCTTGTACTCATGTTCTCAGCAGTCCTTGCACTCTTGTTCTCAGCAGTCCTTCCACTAAAGTTCTTAGCAGTCATCTCATTCATGTTCTCAGCAGTCCTTGTACTCATGTTCTCAGCAGTCCTTGCACTCATGTTCTCAGCAGTCCTTGTACTCATATTCTCAGCAGTCCTTGCACTCATGTTCTCAGCAGTCCTTGTACTCATGTTTGAGCGGTAATTGTACTCATGTTCTCAGCAGTCCTTGTACTCATATTCTCAGCAGTCCTTGCACTCATGTTCTCAGCAGTCCTTGTACTCATATTCTCAGCAGTCCTTGCACTCATGTTCTCAGCAGTCCTTGCACTCAAGTTCTCAGCAGTCCTTGTACTCATGTTCTCAGCAGTCCTTGCACTCTTGTTCTCAGCAGTCCTTGTACTCATGTTCCCAACAGTTCTTGTAGTCATGTTCTCTGCAGTCATTGCACTCATGTTGTCAGCAGTTCTTGTGCTCATGTTCTCAGCAGTCCTTGCACTCATGTTCTCAGCAGTCATTGTGCTCATATTCTCAGCGGTCCTTGCACTCATGTTCTCAGCAGTCCTTGCACTCTTGTTCTCAGCAGTCATTGCACTCTTGTTCTCAGCAGTCCTTGCACTCATGTTCTCAGCAGTTCTTGCACTCAAGTTCTCAGCAGTCCTTGTGCTCATGTACTCAGCAGTCCTTGTACTCATGTTCTCAGCAGTCCTTGTACTCATGCCCTCAGCAGTTCTTGTACTCATGTTCTCAGCTGTCCTTGCTCTCAGGTCCTCATCAGTCCTTGCACTCATGTTCTCATCAGTCCTTGCACTCATGTTCTCAGCAGTTCTTGCACTCATGTTCTCAGCAGTCCTTGCACTTATGTTCTCAGCAGTCCTTGCACTTATGTTCTCAGCAGTCCTTGCACTCATGTTCTCATCAGTCCTTGCACTCATGTTCTCATCAGTCCTTGCACTCATGTTCTCAGCTGTCCTTGCTCTCAGGTCCTCATCAGTCCTTGCACTTATGTTCTCAGCAGTCATTGCACTCATATTCTCAACAGTCCTTGAACTCCTGTTCTCAGCAGTCCTTGTACTCCTGTTCTCAACGGCCCTTGCACTCATGTTCTCATCAGTCCTTGTACTCATGTTCTCAGCAATCCTTGCGCTCATGTTCTCATCAATCCTTGCACTCATGTTCTCAGCAGTCCTTGCCCTTATGTTCTCAGCAGTCCTTCCACTCATTTTCTCAGCAGTCCTTGTACTCATGTTTTCTGCAGTCTTTGCACTCATGTTCTCAGCAGTACTTGTACTCATGTTCTCAGCAGTCATTGCACTCATGTTCTCTGCAGTCCTTCCACTCATTTTCTCAGCAGTACTTGTACTCATGTTCTCAGCAGTCATTGCACTCATGTTCTCTGCAGTCCTTCCACTCATTTTCTCAGCAGTACTTGTACTCATGTCCTCAACAGTCCTTGCACTCATGTCTTCAGCAGGTATTGCACTCATATGCTCCACACTGATCTCTTGGCAAGGAACCTTCAGGGAGGAGGGGACGACTTTGATGCTTGTGAAGTCTACTTGATCAGAGCAATGGAAATTGATGTTCATGCAGATGTACTTAACGCTGCAATGATCACTGTCCTCCGTGTTGTATCTACATAAGGCTTACTCAGCCCTGTAAGATCTTATGTTAATGTTGCCAAGGTTGACTACGCCTTAGGAAAAGAAATAATAAAAAAAATAGCAATAACATACAAATATAAAAACTTTATTGTAAGAACTGAAAATGTAAAATACGTAAACATGAGCTTTTGTCCTATTTGAAAAAAAATGAAAAATGAAATAGAAAAAAATGATAATTGAATTCAACGCTAATTTGTACAGGTGTAATTGTAGATCATGTCGATGTTGTTTACACAGCGCACTGCAGAAACTGTAGCCGTCGTTGATGATGTGGGAGGATGGGGTCACAGCTGGTGAGTGATAACCCAACGACTATTCAGTCACAATATGTCTAGCCTTGAATGATTCGTCAAGATGATAGGAACGCTGGTCTTTCACCACTGCAGAGATGAAGGGTAGCTGCCTGGGTGCAGCTACAATATGGTTAAGTTCCTCTCCTTCAAACTCTCTCTGTAGTCGCCAGATGACCCTAGCTGGCAGTCCAAGAGATGTGTTGGGAGCTGCGAGTCAAGTGATTATCCATTTATCCATTTGGTCGAAGTCCCACACGTCAACTTTTAGTGTGGAGAAAGTGGGAGTCGGGGGGGAGAGCGGGAGCTAGACACTGACCCAACCTTAACAAGCAGACTGCCAATCAAACTATCTTCATCAAATATTCGCTCGCTACTCCTATCTGTTGAACTTCTCCCTCACATCAGATTGCATGATGCGACTACCAACAGTCCGATTGGTCAGGCAGTTATCTAGGTGGCCTTATCCAGTATTCTAATTAATGCTCTGCTAAATAATGAGTCCTCCCAGTAGATTCTCCAGTATCCAAGACGTCATTAACTATACACTAAATTCCTGTGAGGACATGGAGTTAATCATTTCGGCTGAGAAAACCTAGTGTGCAGGGTGCAGTATGATGCGTCTTTGCTCAAAAATGTAACCAGATACAAATATCTCGGAATTGAGGTACCTCTAACTAGATTTGTCATGGCCAGACTCTATGGCCAAAATAAAAAGACTGAGAGCAAATAACATCGTGACATTTTCACCCCGAATATGATGCCAGTGTTAGAATAATGAATATGATATATTTTCCTATCATCAGATCACTACAAGACTATGCCGGACCCCTACTTCCTCTTTCATATCAAGGACGACATGAAAAATATGCTATCACTGGTTTTAAAATGCCCAGGCAAGCCCATCCAAACCACTGCAGAGAAGCTTGTCAAACCTTCTTTACCACAAATGAGCACTCCTTCAATTAGATCATGAAAACTGTAACTGACCTCCAAATAAGTCAAATATACACGTTCTATATCAAGTATAGGGACGGAGACGCTTCAATGCACCATGAGAAATTACCTCTTTCCAAATCACAGTCCCTCACTGTTCTCAAAAGAACCTTACAGGATCATAATCAAAGCCTCGTTTAAAAGATAAGCAAGATTGTTTAAGTAATACTGATGCCTTAATCACACAGCTTTCTTTTCACAAATTGCGTATGTTGTTGATTCTGTCCACTAACCCACTGGTGCATCTGACAGTGCCGTTATTGTCATGCAGGACGATGACTCCTACATTAAAATTAGAGCAAGCACTAACTAGAGAACTTCTACCCTTCAACCTGAACTGTTTGATATAGTTTTTGCACATAAATATGTTGATGTATCTAAAGCTGTTACTTTAGCTGAAAATGACTACATATCATCCATAAAGGCTTTTAACTTCATGCTTGCATCAGAAGCCACTCACAGCTGTGATAGAATAATAGACAATGAAGTAAGTGTACACTTTTTGGGTATATAGCCCTTCAAATGAATGGTAGAAGTGATGAATTGCCCAAGATGTACCCCTTCGAGGAGGGAATTTATTGCAATTTTTTTTTTGTTATCAATTAGTACTTTGAAAGAACCTCCACTGAACTTCATTAACTCGAGACAGAGGAAGATTGATACCCGTCAGTCCATCTATCATCAATCGGTCACGCATGAGGTTCAATACGTTCGCTGCACATCCAACAAAATCATCAAGCTTCGTCGATGGGTTTCAAGTACTTCTGGGATTCGCACCACAAGCTGATGTAGACCCGACCAAGTGTTACCTTTGCCAGAGGAGCCATTATCACACCCTGCGTCATTAAGTGCTAGAATGCAACAAATTCATGAATTATGAGTCTACTCACTCACAAATATCAAAACGTGTCTAGATACATATTTTGTTCACAGTGGCATATTACCAGCTTTCCTGGAAAATACCCAGACTCCACCAATTTTTAAATCATTCATGCCCACCATGAACTGCCTAAAATCAATCATATATTACAAAATATTTAGTAATGTATATTCCTCATGACCACATATAGCTACATTGTTATATATCTTTTTTTTACTGGATTTTTGACTATGAAAATTCGTTACTATTGCTGTCGAATCAATAAATTTATAAATAGTTCATTACCATTGCAGCTTTCTTGTCAGATACAAATGGTGAGTTCCAGTCCTTGGACCCACTGTGTGCCTCTGCAATCCTTTGACTATCGCTCACAGGAGACGTATGGGATGTATAACACAAAGATGATCCCATGTATCAGAAATCTTCCCTATGAGGATAGACTGAGTGCCCTGAATTTGCACTCTCTCGAAAGGCGTAGAATTAGGGGGAATATGATCGAGGTGTATAAATGGAAAGCAGGAATAAATAAGGGGATGTAAATAGCGTGCTGAAAATTTCCAGCCAAGACAGGACTCGCAGCAATGGTTTCAAGTTGGAAAAATTCAGATTCAGGAAGGATATATGAAAGCACTGATTTGGTAATAGAGTTGTGGATGAGTGGAACAAACTCCCGAGTACAGTTATTCAGGCTAAAACGTTGTGTAGTTTTAAAAATAGGTTAGATAAATACATGAGTGGGTGTGGGTGGGTGTGAGTTGGACCTGACTAGCTTGTGCTGCTGGGTCTGGTGCAGTGCTCCTTCCCTGAGTTGAGGTGACCAGACTGGGTGGGTCATTGAGCTAATCCGGGGAGGGGACATGGACCTGCTCCGCATGGGTCAGTAGGCCTGCTGCAGTGTTCCTTCTTTCTTATGTTCTTATGTTCTTATATGAAATTAAGTACTGTATTCCCCCATCGTGGACAGGAAATCGAATATATTTATATAATGTGAACCGCTGTACCCGTTTGTGACCTTCAGCATATCACGACACGGAGGTTCTACCAAATACCTAAGCATTTGACCACTTCCTGGCTGCGACCTACACTAATCGTCAACCAGCCATGAGTCAATTTATTGCTAAAGTAAAAGGACACAAGTGCAACTAATGTGACATTTATTGTGGCAACGTTTCGCTCTCCAGGAGCTTTATCAAGCCATTGTAATGGCTTGATAAAGCTCCTGGAGAGCGAAACGTTGCCACAATAAATGTCACATTAGTTGCACTTGTGTCCTTTTACTTTACATATTGTCGGTAATTCTACCAACTTTATTACAATTTATTGCTAGGTGAACCGTGGCAGTATGTGTAAAATTTGTCCTGTCGGGGATTTTATACCTGCTTAACGATGTGAGCCAACTATACTGACCACCTTGCTACTAGGTATTACGTTGAATATAGTATTGTCGTCTTATCTAACGAGTTGATGAATATATTCCAATTCTTGACGCAAGTATCTCCAAGTAAAGCAGTTAATGACCGTTCATCTACCGCTGTAGCCAAGCCTGAGGTCAGATTTTCCTTTCAACTACCTGGTCAAACAGACAGTGGTGCCAGCCGTCAGCTAACCCACTGTTCAAAAGATCAGGTCATGTCTCGAAGATTCCGCACGGAAAGCAAAACTTTGAGAGGAAATAAACGGAAAATGTTGGCAAACTAATTTTCAAGAACAGACGGAGCTGGAATAACATCCTAGGCAATCTGACTCACAATGATGGAAGACAACAAAATACAGAGGCTCATACTTACGTCTCATAATAAAATACTAAGATTCATACTGTACACTGCTCAGATATTTTGGGTGTATAACTGTCCGACAACCACTCCGAGCACATTACTAAGGTTAATCTTGATATGGAATAGTGAAAAAAAAAAAACAGCCAGTGGATGTCAGTAAAAACACAATTTAAATGTACTAAACAGATAGCATGAGAGCACGAACTCTCTGAATGATCCTGCCGAGAACGTGATGTTCACCAGCTACATAAAAACTTAAACGGAAATCTTAAGTCTGAACAGGGTGTATGAGAACCCAAGTGGGATCAAAATATCGCTCACTCTGTATTTCTCTTATCTTATAATCATCTAACAATATTTAGAAACATACATTTCAGGAAGTTAATAAATATATGTATGTATGTAGGTAAGGTTAGGTAAGATTTGTCAGGAAACAGGACAAGTGTTTCCTGATGCGGGTCTTATCATGTGATGACTTACAGCTGGAGCTTTCGGTTGTCTGACTGAGGCCTTCCACTGGCTTACCGATCCACTCCTTAAAAAAAATAGAGTTATGATTATAATAATTAGAGATTGTTTTGAATATACATACATATATATGCAATAAGATCACAGTAAACAAGTGATATCATAATATACACAACAACCACTGTGAAAAAATTGATAAATTCCAAGCGCTTTCGTGACTTCCCACATTATCAAGGAACTATAAAAATAAAAGGTTAACAGGAAGGTATATAAGGACGAGGCTACACCTCGGTGCCACCCCCCAACAACACCTGACATTTTACGACGATGTAGGTAGGTAGTCACTGTTCAGTGAAACACAGTTTATATTCTACCCAAAAATTCGTCTAATGTACCTTAAATTCTTCCCAAATTTTATTAATTATAAATGAATCCAATTTATATATACCAAAAGAAATATTCATATTATTTTCAAAACTACTTTCTATGAAACATGATTCTATAATATTCCTGTCGACCATGAACTTGTTTGATATAACTTTCTCAGCCTTTTTAAAATCAATTATATGGTTAAAATCTCTCACATGAATAAACAGAGCATTGGAATCTTGTCCACTTCTAATGCTATTATTATTATTAAAGATTACCCGGTATTCTCCCGGCCCGGGCCTTTTCCAAGTGGTTGCCCGGCCTTGGCTCCCTCTTTAGGGAGTGTCTGAGACCTAAGTCTCCCATGGGAGGAGGCACAAGTACCTCCTCATCTTTGGGACCAACTGTCCCCAGGCCTAGCCACAAGCTAGGCCTCTCTGGTCTGCCATCCCCACCCCAAGGGAGCAAATGGGAATGACAGTCTTATGAGCTAAAGGCTCGGACTCAGGCACCTACCCTACCCTAGAAGGGTTAGGCATGGTGTCGATCACTTCTAATGCTATACTTATGTTGTTTTAACCTGAGTTCAAGACTTTTACCAGTTTGAACGTAATAACCTATATCACATATTTGACAAAGAATCTTACAGGCACGTCCATCAGCATTTTGGGGGGAATGTTTTTATCAAAAGTTTTTTTTAACTGCATCAAGATTTTTAAATACAACTTTGATATTAAAAGTCTTAAGAAGAGAAGGCATATTAATCAAGTTTTCATGGTAAGGGAGAACCAACATATTTTTAGCTGAATAAGGTTGGTTGTCTCTTTTTGAATTATAAGAAGTATTTCTAGCTATTTTAAAGGATTTATCAGTTGAGTTTTTTGGGTATTTTAGATCATTAGCTATTTCATAAATTTTGGATATTTCTTCATCTATGAACTCAGGACTACAAATACGTAAAGCTCTCAAAAACATTGATGAGAAAACAGACAGTTTAACTCTCTCTTGATGTGAAGAATAATAATATACATAGGAACAGTTATTTGTTAGTTTTCTGTAAATTATAAATTTCAAATCATTGTTACCAAGTTGGGTTTTGGTTGGGGGGGGGGGAGGGTAGTGAGTTGGGTGCGCAGTGTGTATGAGAGGGCGGTTGTGCGGGTGCAGGTTAATGGAAGGCTGGGGGAGCTGGTGCTGATGGAGCGGGGCTTAACACTTATGCTAAATACAAGTTTATACAATGTTAGACTTGACAGCAATCAAAAACAATGCAATATTCAGTAATATGTCTAATATAAACACTTCACGCAACTTATAGATGTATTATGCCATTAAACATAATTCAATTAAAACAATATAAAACTGTGTAAGTAATACAAAATAAAGACAATCCTCTTACCCCTTCCCATCTGCTAATTACAGTATATACACTGAATAACTATACAATTTTAACCATTATATCTATCAAATAATATACATTTCAATATGTTTTAATAGGCATTTAAATACACGACACTCACAGGTAGATGTATAATACCATTATACAGAAATCCCCAAACCCCTTTTCATCTGCTAATTACAAAGTACACTCATACAAGTACTTAAGTAAAATACATACATTATAACCATTATAATCCATACATTATAATAATAATTTACTTAATTGAAACTGAAGGACATTGTTTTATGACTTAAAAAAAAAAAATAATTTACTTAATTGAGAACCCTTCAATAGTTAAGAATGCCAACAGACATGAATAACGTTACACTTGAAAATATATACACACTCACTTTATACGTATACCCATATTTAAATAAGTTGACACATAATATCACATGATATGTGATTTAAAAGTATATTTACAAGATTATCATACTTGCTCAACATAATAATATAAAAATACCTGACCGATTTGATAAGCCTCCTCGCTGCCCCGTGACCACCAGGTTATAAAACATCAACAATTAAAGCTTTGCCCTATCAAAAGAGTATTCGATAAAATTTTTTATGCCAGGTATACACTCTTCCCACCTCCCCCTACCCCCTCCCCCTCCCCCTCCCCCTCCCCCCTCCCCCCGTATTGCAGAGACAAATCCTATCCATCCATTACACCATTAATTCGCGCAACCTTCTCACATTCAATACTCTATACGGAACTGGAAAATCTATATCCCACCATCGTCCATACACGACTTCATTCCTACATTTTGTTTTATAAAAATGCCCTGTTAAAGCCCTTATTCGCGCTTCCCCCTCCACCTCACTCATAGCCCACGATATAGTAATATAATCCACAACTAAATACATGACCGCCCTTCTCACACTATCACTCACTCCCTCTATATCCAAACTCAAAGCTTTCAACAACATTAACATACCTCCTCCTACCATATTCAAGACCCTACGAAACCATAGACGTACCCTTGCTATACCCTCACAAAAATACACCACATGATATGCAGTCTCCGCTTCCCCGCACAAAACACATGTGGACTGCACAACATTCATCCGATACAAACGTACTTTAGTGGGTAATATCCCATGTAAAAACCTATACATAGTTTCCCGCGCCCTTGACTTTAAACGTAACTTACGAAACGCTTCCCAGATACCTGCCCAATTATATAAAGGAAAGACACTCTCCCCCTCCATCACCTCATTACCCCTCACAGTCCTTCCCAAAACTCGCACCAACACTTTTCCCGGTATGCTAACCCTCAATAAATATCTCAACATACACATACACTCCTCCAATTCCCTACCCCCCCACACCCCACTGCCTCACATCATCCATAACCTCACTCACCCTTACATCCTGATCCCCACCCAACCGTATATAACTATGTTTCACATACATGCTTTTCAATCTACTACACAGGGGAATTAATCCTAATCCACCCCTCCCCAATGATGTTGTCACAACTGTCTGCTTAAGCCAATGATAACCATATCCCCAAATAAAACGCATTACCTTCTTTTGAACCAACCTCACATCATTCTTTATCAACGGGTAAACCACTGCCACATGCCACAATTTAGGATAAATGAGTGTATTTGTAACTATGACCCTCTGATGGATCGTCAGCCCACTCGACCGTATTCCCCCTAGTCTCTTTAATACTCCTTGCACAACCCTTACAGAATTGGCATCTCTAGCTTCCTGCACTTCCCGTCTGTATAATACCCCACAGACTTTAATTTGATCTACTACCTGCCAACTATACTTTTGTCCCAAGTTCCCTCCTACCCATGAACCAACCTCTAACAATTTAGACTTAACTCCATTAAGACACATTCCTGTTGCCCTACTAAATGTCTCAACGATGCGACCTACATTTCTTAATCCCTCCTCTCCCCCAACTAAAACCGTCGTATCATCAACATATCCAACTATACCAGGAGCGCCCCGCTGTCGTATTCCCCCTTCATCTACCCCAACATTAATCATTCTATACAGAGGATCTTGCAGACATGCAAATAGAATTTGAGACATGGGACATCCCTGTCTCAGTCCCCTACCCATACTAACTACCTTCCCCACACGTCCATTGATTTGCACCTGTAATACAGCGCCTTTGTATAATGTTTCAGCCCATCGGACAATTTCCTTGCCAAAACCCATGCGCCTCATTATCATCCATAACGTCTTTCGCTCTACACAATCATAAGCAGCCTTCCAATCCAATGCAAGTACACCCCCTCCACTCTTCCTCCGATTATCTATATAGTCCTTTATCCTCCCATGTCCACTAATCGCTGACCGCCCGGGCACACCCATTTGTCCCTTATCTATAACCCTCCCAATAACACTACGCAACCTATTACTTAAAACCCTTGCAAACAATTTATAATCTCCACACATTAAAGATAAACCTCTATAATCCAGGATGCTATTCTGCACTTCCCCCTTCGGAATCATGACAACAACCCCTGCTCGTTGTGTCATACCCATGCATCCCTTTATCTACATTTCATTCAACAAACGCACCAAGCATTCCTTCAAGACCTCCCAGTTACTTAAATAAAAGTCATTTGGAATGCCATCAATCCCTGGCGTCTTCCTTACACTCGTCCCCTGTAACGCCTTCAACACCTTGTCTTCTCTTATCGGTCCCTCTATCTCCACCCTGTCTTCTGATTCCAGGGTTCGTGTTATCCCTTCCTCCATAATATGCAAGTCCCTCTTCTTCGTATTACCCCCTCTCATATAAATCTCAAACCATTTATCCGCAAAACCACTCATACCTTCAGTCGTTACTAACCGCTGTCCCACCGTGTACCCACCCACGTCCTGATGTACTTCTAACTTTAATATATTCATTATATTTTGCAGGATTTTTAATCACCGCAGAATGCTAGCTGATGGTGTATCACCCCATAAAACATTCTCCAACCCACCCCTTAATCTTTCACCATCAAACCTTGCATTCTGCATCTCCAGCAATTGCGTCTTAATACCCTCAATCTCCGATACCGGATAAAATCCATGACTATTTACATAACACTGTTTTAACTGTCCCTCCAAATACCTCTGTAATCCATATTTCCATTGTCCAACCTCCCTTCCTTTCCTCATATAAAAACTTCGGATTCCTGGTTTAGCACATTGCTCCCAACACATTAATATATCACCTCCCAGCTTGCCTTTATTCCATTCATTTTTCCACCATTCCTCAAAACTAAGTCCACCTTCCATATTCTCTAACAAGCTCATATTTAGCTTCCAATAACTCATAAAACGTTTCGGCAACTCACCCCAACCCACGTCCACAACCACCCCTCTATGGTCCGAGAATACTACATTTACAGTTTCGATATTATTAACTTGTATCCCAGGAGAGACATAAATGCAATCCAAGCATGCTGCATATCCACTCCTCACGTGAGTATGCTCCACCACCCACCCCTCCCCACTCACTACATCTACTAATCCGACTCCCCCTAATACATCCCGTAGGACCCCTGAGAGTAAGACACATGTGCAACATCTGGGTATCTTTATTGTAGACGTTTCGCCATCCAGTGGCTTTATCAATACAAATTCCAGGACATAACTTGAAGACAGTAGAACTATGTACAGAAGATGAGGTAATCAGTCCCTCAACCTAGGAGTAGGTGCGAACAGCACCATAGTCGTGGAGATTCTGAAGCAGAAGAAAGAATCCTGGCGCTTATATAGTAACTACTACTACAACTAACCCATCTCTTTGGGAAGGACCTACTTCCACTGGGGAATCCCGCCCACCAGTGAATTTGCCCTCGTCTGCTTCACCTGACGTTACTATATAAGCGCCAGGATTCTTTCTTCTGCTTCAGAATCTCCACGACTATGGTGCTGTTCGCACCTACTCCTAGGTTGAGGGACTGATTACCTCATCTTCTGTACATAGTTCTACTGTCTTCAAGTTATGTCCTGGAATTTGTATTGATAAAGCCACTGGATGGCGAAACGTCTACAATAAAGATACCCAGATGTTGCACATGTGTCTTACTCTCATCTTGTCGGTATTATATACCATTCGTACACAACTTGTCAGACACTGCAACATCATGGAATCTTAATTCTGAGGACATGTACATAACCTTCACGACTACGACAACTACTACTACAACTAACCCATCTCTTTGGGAAGGACCTACTTCCACTGGGGAATCCCGCCTACCAGTGAATTTGCCCTCGTCTGCTTCACCTGACGTTACTATATAAGCGCCAGGATTCTTTCTTCTGCTTCAGAATCTCCACGACTATGGTGCTGTTCGCACCTACTCCTAGGTTGAGGGACTGATTACCTCATCTTCTGTACATAGTTCTACTGTCTTCAAGTTATGTCCTGGAATTTGTATTGATAAAGCCACTGGATGGCGAAACGTCTACAATAAAGATACCCAGATGTTGCACATGTGTCTTACTCTCATCTTGTCGGTATTATATACCATTCGTACACAACTTGTCAGACACTGCAACATCATGGAATCTTAATTCTGAGGACATGTACATAACCTTCACGACTACGACAACTACTACTACAACTAACCCATCTCTTTGGGAAGGACCTACTTCCACTGGGGAATCCCGCCTACCAGTGAATTTGCCCTCGTCTGCTTCACCTGACGTTACTATATAAGCGCCAGGATTCTTTCTTCTGCTTCAGAATCTCCACGACTATGGTGCTGTTCGCACCTACTCCTAGGTTGAGGGACTGATTACCTCATCTTCTGTACATAGTTCTACTGTCTTCAAGTTATGTCCTGGAATTTGTATTGATAAAGCCACTGGATGGCGAAACGTCTACAATAAAGATACCCAGATGTTGCACATGTGTCTTACTCTCATCTTGTCGGTATTATATACCATTCGTACACAGAGGCCATTTATATTCAATGTTAAACACTTAAAAATGCTAACGGGGGCTTACCAATCGATCTCATACCATGTGTTTCTTTACGTTTTTGATCGGTATTCTTTTCACTATGCCCGTTCCTAGTCACGTCTTTCTCCTTCCCTTTACCCCCTCCCCCCCTGACTTTCCTAGCCACATCCACTGTTTGTTTTTTACCCGAACTTTGTGCAGGCATAAGAATATCATCATTGTCCAAGGCAACTGCCTCCCTCTTACGTGAAGCCGCAACAGTGATCATTTCTTTTGGACTGCCTTCCTTGTGTATTTCAACTACAGTTTTACAAAGCCCTTGTGTTTTCCCATCCCTCCTACTCACATTGCCTCCCTCATGTACCCCTCCTTGATTCATATGTTGCTCATGCAAGCCTATATTCAGCATTCCAGCTGCATGCTGATCATCCAAAAATTCCTGTATAACATTATGGCAGCTGACACTTCACTACCCAAATCCACTTGTTCCACCTTGGGTTGGGGGGAGATTGGGGGAGGAGATGGGATGGTCAGTTAGTGACAGACTTAGGGTTTGTGGGATATGGTATATGGTGCAGGTGCAGGATTGCAGGAGGATCAACTCTGAACTAGTCACGAGTAGGGTTCTGGGCAAGCTTAGAGGTTTGAGGGTTAGCGAAGTGGCGTTACAGCAGCGGGTTTTGGTTATTAACTCGCTTGTGTATAGTAAGGTATGGGGTGTGGCGGAGGTGTTCCCTTTGCGGCCGCAGGACATTCAGGAAATACAGAGGAGGGTTTTGAGGTTTGTGTGGGGGTTTGGGAGGGCCTGGTTATATAAGGAAGTGGTTATGACAGATGTGAAACGGGGGGGGGGGGGTCTAGGATTGTTGGCTTTGGGGCCTAGGGTAATGGCCTTATATATTAAGCAGAGGTATATTAGGGTGGGGGGAGAGGGGTGTTAGGGTGGATAGGGTAATGAGGGATGCTAGAAACTGGTGGAGTGGCAGGGACTTGAGGGATTGCGAGGATTTGCTGAGGTTCTTATTGACAGTGAGACAGGTTTCAATATTGAAGGTTAAAACGTTGGTGGGTGTGGTGTGGGGACGGGGTGTCTTACAGGGGGTTGCCGTGTACCCCATGTATAACTGGCAGGTGATATGGAGGGAGTTCAGGCTGCTTAATTAAGATACCAGCAAGGGTCAGGGAGTTGGTATACCGTTTCCTCATGGGAGTAGTAGCATCCAAGCATAAGTTGTATAAAATGGGGTTGGTGATGGAGGCGACATGCTTGTTCTGTGGGAAGGAGGAAACTGCCTTTCACGTGGTATGTATTTGCTCATCTTTAGGGGGGGGGGTGAGGGTTTGGATGGGGGGTGTTATCAGGCTTTTGGGGGGGGAGTTGGTCGTTTCTTAGGGCCTTGTCGTTGGATGTCAGTGGGGTAACAGGGGAAGTGTGAAGGGCTTTGATGTACGTTATGGCGGATTATTTGCATGTTTCTTGGGGAATGAGGGAAGTTGAGGATAAAAGCGTTAGCAGCTAGGTTCTATAGAGCATCGTGTAGGAATAGATTATTCTATGGGGGCGTTGGGAATCTAGTTTCTCGGAGAGTTATCGTAACCTCTGTGACGAAACTTCTCCGGGCTCATGGGGGCGGGCAAGAGGCTGGTCTCCTTTCGTGAATGGTGGGTATGGAAAGGTTGTGGAGTTTGTGTTGTATGTGATGTGTGGGTGGAGTATGTGAGGGCTTCAACTTGGACCCTGGTTGTGTTCCTTGCGGGTTAATTCATCTTTTATTCCAGAGACACCCTGATTTCAGTTTAGTTCACATATAAGTCATATATTTTTTGGTAATTGGATAATTATTACACTGACTGTCAGGGATTGGTGGCTTAGGCATCTGTTATGGTGGTTTATATAATGTCATGGGCCTTGTGCTGTTTTATACTTTATGTGAATTTGGTCCATTGTGTTACCAAGCATGTCCACAGGTAGTTTTTTTTAATTACTTTGGAAAAGGTGTTTGGAGACGTTATGCTCGCTAAGTAGGCCAAGAGTCCGATAGTATGGGCTGTTTATTGCATATATGGCGGTCTAAGATTTAGCTGCAGGTACTTCTGTTATTGTTTTATTCAATGCCCAATTTATGCTTATTACATACTTTCTCATGTTAATGCATGGTACAATTTTATTTTTACAATGATGTACTATTGTGTTTCAAATAGTGAGAGAAGGATTTTATGCACTGTAACTAGGCAGTTTTGATACCTTATGTTAGGATTTTGTTATTTGTATGGGCTGTTATTGTATATATAATGTTATGTCTTTTACTTGCGGGTGTTTCCTGCTCAGTGTTTATGTGGGGGGTTTCATTGTGATACGTGCCATTGTAATGTTTACTGTAGGGCTTTGGTTTGCCTAATGTTTAAGTTAATGTACTGTATAATTTTAATTTTTGTATGTTGTATGATATTTAGTGTGTACTTTGTGCAAGGGGTCTAATTGTACAGAGCTGTGGGGGGTTTTGTGTGTGCACAGGCATAAATTGTGAGTTTTTGTTTTTGCTAATGTTATTTTCTGTGCTGGAGCTATTTCGCTCTTTTCATTCTGTTAAGCGTTTCCTGCTCTTTGCGGGAAGTTTTATTGTGGTATGTCATTGCACTGTTTATTGTAGGTTTAGGTTGTCTTTTGTTTAATTTATTGTAATGTATAATTTTATCTTTTGTATCCTGTATCATATCTTCTGTGTACTTGGTGCAAGGGGGTCTTATTGTACAGTGTTTTGGGGGGTTTTGTTTTTTTGCACAGGCATGAATTGTAGGTTTTGACTTTGTTAATGTATTTTCTGTGCAGGAGTTATCTTGTTCTTTTCATTTTGTTAGGTGATGGTATATCCTTTAATACAATATGAACGTAACACTTAGGGTATGTTATGGGGTTGATGGTAGATCATTGTATTTGCAAATGGCTAATTATTGTGTTATTTTATTTATTTATATGTTGTACTGTACCTGTTGAATACACTTCCTCTTCACTACATACACATGGCAATCTAAACACCTACGCATTAGAAATAGTAATAAGGAGAACAATGACACATCATGAAGTTAGCTGTAAATTCCATTATCAATATTTACTGGTAAGGACTAAGTGACAATGGTACAATGGTCATATAAAAATATTAATAATAACCTACATGATACTTCAAATTGAATCATGGCATTTTTTTTTTTTTGGTGTATATTTAAAATGGAATCAAAATATGCAAAAAGCCTTTAATAATTAACATAAGACTTTTACAGAGCTAGAATGTATGATCACAACAAAGAAACACTAAGACACCTAATACCCCGACCAACCCCCTACCTAGTTTCTAAAACAATTATATACCCACAAAAAATATACCTTTGCCTGTATACAGTGATATTAGTAAAGTTGCTTAATTGAACATCAACTACGTGCATAAGTGATAAAAAAAATACATGTGATATCACAGGTTGACAAAGCAACAAAAGCTGTGCTGCCCAAGGAACTTGAATGCCAAAGATTACAATATAGGACATTATACGTCCCAGTTTTCCATCCCCCTGACCGCTACTCATATACAAAACAAGAAGACCTTCAAAGCTACATAATAGGCAAAATCCAGGAGATAACTATGTAAACACAATCTTAGGCAAATGAAACTTGGTGCCCTTCATCAGAGAGGCGAACGACAAACCTCATGGGGTAGCCGTTGTACAAAAGGAAAAACTTAAGACAAAATTTTCACCCACTCACTAAAAAGGTATGCTTATTAACATTCCCCTAAAAGCCAGTGATATCAGCATGACATCCACTTACATTTGACTAAAACAAATACCCAATGGGAATCCCGAGGAAAGACCCAACATACTTCACCATACCCCGGCCATAGTCGGGAACCGGTTCATTCTTGTAAGAGGCTGAAACATATTCCGAATTATTGCATTTTATCTGTATTATCGAGATGCATGACCAATTTAGAATCAATCCAAGATTTCAGTTCCACACACGCCACATCCATACACACTCAGACGCACGGAACCATCCATAATACATACACGCCACTCACTAAATCCCGCCCTCCACCCTGAAGTCCCGAACATACCGTTTGGTGCTACCACGGGGGGCGTCCAGCCCCTCGTTGCCTTACCCCACTCCCAGTTGCAGCAACCTTTGAACTGTAAGACTCCGATAGTTTGCAGGAAAACTATTATCCCACCTCCTACTATATATGAGTTTATTTCTACAATACGTTCTGTAGATGCCCGCCGCAATCGCCCTGACCTTAATTTAACTGATCCCCCGGTTTCCCACAAACCCCACGAGATATAGAGGAAATCAGCCACCACGTACATTATTGTTCTTCGTACCTCTCTTGATACTCCGCTAACGTCCAATGTTAAGGCCCGTAAGGTTGAGATACTTCCCCCACTAAGAAAATTGAAAACCCTCCCCAACCACAAACGAACTTTGTCCAAGGTATCACAAAAGTAGACTGCATGAAAAGCTGTTTCTTCTAGACCGCAACGTAAGCAATCCGCCTCCCGTACCAAACCCATCCTACTTAAGACCGATTTTGATGCTAAAATCTCCATGACAAATCTGTACAGCAATTCACGAACCCTGGGTGCCAACTTAAGTTTACAAAACCCGTCCCATATTTCCCCCCAATTATTCAGCGGAAAAACAGACAACCTCTGCACAATTTCCCTACAACATATACTGACCATTTGCCCCACCCAGATCCGTTGCACATTTCTCAACTGTAGCAACAAACGCAACATGTCCTCGCATTCGATAAATCCTCTGCCGCCCCACCATTTGCGCATTTCGACCATTACCTGACCCACCCGGATGCCCCTCTCACCGCCCACCCTGAGGAACCGCTGCTTTACATAGAGGGCCTTCGCCCGTGGCCCCAAAGCCAAGAGACCTAAACCCCCACGACGAACATGAGTCATGACAACCTCCCGACTTAACCATGCTCTCCCGAAACCCCAAACATAACGTAAAACCCTCCTTTGCAGTTCCTGAATATCCACATCTCTTAAAGGGTACACCTCAGCCACACCCCATACCTTACTATAAACAAGTGTATTAACCACTACTACCCTCTGTTGCAATGAGACATCCCCAGCTCTTAACCCCCGAAGTCGTCCTAAAGCCTTGTTTACCACCAATTCAGAATTTACCCTTCGTCCCTCCCTCTCATCCGCCATGTACACAATACCACATATTTTAAGTTGCTCCACGACTGACCACCCATACCTTTCGCCCAAACCCCCCCCCCACGTACCCACCTCCAATAATTTCGATTTCGCCCTGTTGACGCACATGCCAGTCTCTGCCCCAAAAAACTCAACAACCCATCCCACGGTCTGCAAGTCCTCCTCCCCTTTTAACAAAATCGTGGTATCATCTACATACCCGACCACACGTGCTGCACGGTCACTGCCCAGCGCCCCACGCCCCAAACCACCATCCACCAGTTCATAAAAGGGGTTTTGCATACAAGCAAAAAGCAGCTGGGAGAGGGGGCACCCTTGCCTCAAACCCCTTTCCATACGGACCGGCTGCCCCAACTTACCGTTTACCTGTACTCGTACCATTGCCGAGGCATACAAAGTATCAACCCATCTTACAACCCCCTCTCCAAAACCCTGCTTCAATAAAATAAGCCTCAATAAATCCCTATCAACACAGTCGTAAGCATTTTGCCAGTCAAGCCCGAGGACACCCCCCCCCTTTGACATTCCCCCAAAAACTCCCTAATACGTGCATGTCCTTCCCTCATGCTCCTACCTGGTATGCCTAGCTGTCCCTCATGAATAACCGACCCCATAACCTTCCTCATCCTATTTCTCAAGACTTTTGCAAAGATTTTATAGTCCGAACACATAAGAGATATTGCTCTATATGCGCTCAGACCCCTCCCCCTCCTTTTATGGGCACCAATACAACGACCCCCGTACTCTGTGTCGCACCCAACCTCCCCTCCGTGAGCATGCAATTCAATACATCAACCAAACAATGCTTAATACTTCCCCAATGCGCTCTATAAAAATCATTCGAAATGCCATCTATACCTGGTGCCTTTCCTTTACTCGTACTAAAAATCGCCTCCTCTACCTCCTCTCCTCGAATTCTACCTTCTAGTACCGTTCTATCCCTGTCACTTATAACTTTTCTGAAATCCCTCCCCACCAGGCCACCTGCATGAACCCCCCCTACTCCCCACCGGAGCTTTTCCCCAAACCAAAGATCAGCATAAAAACTCATGCTGTCTGTGGTGGGGAGTATCTGACCCGGCAGGTAACCACCCAAACCCGTGCATACTTCCAATTGCAAGAGGGATGTTGCCTGTTGTCTGACCCTAAATTTTCGCAAGACACAACCCGAAGGTTTGTCACCCCATAGCACCTCTTCCATACCCGCCCTGACTCTAACCGCATTGAAATGCTCATTGTGAATTTCGGCAAGTCGACTACAAGATGTTCAATGTCGTCATACCTACTACTCCCGCCCCCACATAATAATCATTTAGCTGCCCCTCTAGATAATTTTGCAGCCCATACCTCCACCTCGCCTCCTCCCTTCCCCGACGCCTATAGTAACTCGCTATCCCGGGCTTGGCACTCGTTTCCCACCATTCTAACAAACATTCACCTGCCCTCCGAGCTTCCCAGAGATTCATCCACCAATCCTGAAAAGTGGACCCCTCCCCTCCCCTCCAAGAGCTGCACGTTCAGTTTCCAATAACCTGGATAAAGCCGGATCATCCCATCCCAGTCCAAGTCTGCTAGCACTGCACGATGGTCTGAAAACCCCACATCAATGGTTTGAACTCGCCCTACTCGAATTCCTTGCATTACATACAGTCTATCCAGACGGCCGCGTAGCCTCTTCGTATAAACGTATGTTCCACCCCCAACCCTCCCCGCCCTACCACGTCATTGACCCCTACATCCCCCAGCAAATTTCATAAGACAGGCAGAACGCACCCAGCCCCCCTTGGCTCAACGTCACCATGTCGTATAACGCAATTCCAATCCCCACCCATGATCGTTATTAAAGGCAAGCCCCAAGTGTGATATGTTAAATCATTCCTCACGAAATCCACTTTAACTTTTGTGTTGCTTTCTGTGGGCATATAGACTCCAATAAAACAAACTCTAACCCCTCCCCAATACCCATCCACCCTTCCCACCCTCCCACCTCCCCCCATCCCAAGACATGCCAAGGGCTAGACTCCTTCACTGCTATAGCCACCCCACCCTTAAATTTTAAAGAATTACTTACATACATTCGGTAGCCTTTTAATCATAACTCTCGACCAAACCTGTAATTGTGTTCTTGTATGAAACATACATCCACAGCATAACGCCTCAAAAACCACTCCATCCATGCACTCTTAACCTCCGCCCGTAGGCCATTGGCATTGATGGTGACACACTTGAATTTACAAAAAAGGTGGTTTTCCTCTATGTTTGTGGGTCTTTCCCATTCCCACTCGTACATTACACTGACCTTCTTTGGCATTCAACTTCTCAAGACCCCCACCCCCCATGCCCTACCCGTATGCTGGGCACATGCAACAACCCCTTCCGTAAGAGGACTCAGCTACTTTCGTCCACGATTTCTTCCCCGGACGCTGTCCTGGTGTCAAGACCTCGTCCATATCCGACGCTCCTGCCGATCGTTTGTGGGAGCCACCATCCACATACATCTCCTCACCAGACGAAGCCTCCTGGTGGACCTCCACCACCACCCCATGCGTCCGTGTCATCGTGGTTTCGTCCTGTTCCCCCACATTTGGCGATTCCTCCGTCGCCAACTCACGACACTCCGGTGAAACATCAGGACCATGCTCTGTCCCATCCAGGAGGTCGTGCAGCACGTCCTCCAGCAACTTCTCCTGTGTCAAACCCTCAGGCTCCACAGGCCCCACAGAAAGCGTGGGCACATTCGTGGCATCCACCGACAGGGTGGCACACATCGTAGACTGCATCTCCTCTTGTTGCATCTCTTCACTCCAAAGCTTAGAACCTTGTCCAGCCGAGGAACCAGACTCAGGCTCGAAGGCCTCAGCTTGTAGGACCACAGGTGAAGGGTCCCGGGTGTGGACAACTAGGCGACGGGAGCACTGAGCAGCCATATGGTCATATGCGTTGCATAACCTGCATGTCTTCCGTTGGCCTGCGTAATGAACAAACACCTGGGTTCTGTATGTCTCCAGATGTACGTAAGATGGAATTGGCTGTTTTAACGTCATCTTGATGGTGAAGGAGCCCTCCGGGAGCCCCTCGTATGGGCCCTCTCTCCACACTCCCTTGGCTGCTGCATGCACCGTTCCGTATCTGGCAAAAACTTTCCGAAGATCGTACTCCTCAGCCTCGAAAGGCACGTTCCTCACCTTGATCCAGGTAACATATGTGGAGACGTCATGTAGACAAACCTCTACAGCTGAATTCACCACCATTCTTCTTTCTTGAAAAGCTTGCACAATCTTGGAGTAAAAGCCGGCATTCGCGAATTTCACAAATACCCTCGACATCCCATTGAGAGCTATGCACCATATAATTCCTCGTTGGGGATGCCGTAGACATCGCGAATAATGCACGGCAATAATACATGCATCGTAGCACTACTGAGGGAGCCACGTATGAACTCAACACAGACCGTGTTTACTCTCCGTCCCTGACGGTCCGCCATCTTGCGTATTGTAGTACACGGGCCGCCACCAGGTATATGCAGGAGCAGGCTCAGAAAGCGTCCTACCAGCCTGCAGGTTGAGAGACGAATTTAAGGAAACGTGTGGAATTTTCCCACATGATCCCAAGGTGTCTGATCCCACTGGGACAAATTGATACTGTTGGCTTATGTCCCTGTACTTGCTGATCTTGTACTCCTCCCTGTGGTCAGCAGCTCCTCCCTGTCGCCCGACACTGTGATGGATATAGGTGTCAGCCAGTGTGGACACACAGGTATAGTCCCATGCTAAGAGCTTGCCATTCTTCCAAGGATAGATGGTGATCCTGTCAGGCCGGTTTGCTGGGTTGTGGGTATTGTTGGCTGCTAGTGATCGGGGCTCCCTCTCGGCTGGGCATGCAGCTGTAGCTGGATGTCGTTGACCTCATTGTGTCTTACATGCCAGCCTTGGTTTTGGAGCAGTTAAGACCATGTAGACCGTATTGGTGTGCTTGCGCTTCGTTGCAAATACACGTATATTCTGTGTGAATTGGGGCAGCAAGGCGCAGAGCCACTACAATACGGAGGGTCTTAGGGTAGAGTCGCGTTCCCATTGCCTATATGGGAACTGTTTGGAGGAAGTCTCCAGAGTGATGTGTGCTCACAACCTGGAGACGGGAAGTCTCCCTATCTAATGTTGCAGCCCTGAGCATGTTGGCAAGCACCTTTTCAGCGATCGGACCATCCCAGTTTCAGCTGAAACTTCTTAGTCGCTTGTATTTCAACTTTATTGAATTGATCACAATTTCAGTTTTGCTATATATATATATATATATATACATATATATATATATATATATATATATATATATATATATATATATATATTATATATATATATATATATATATATATATATATATATATATATATATATATATATATATATATATATATATATATATATATATATACAGCAAAACAGAAATTGTGATCAATTCAATAAAGTTGAAACACAAACGACTAAGAAGTTTCAGCTGAAACTGACCCAGGCACCCAGCTACATTATGGACAGATCGAGTCTGACAATAAAAGAAAACCTGCACGAGGAGATTAACAATGTTAATGTAAACTTAGACTCTCGAAAATTGTCAAATCCCATTTATCTTGTAATTTTACAGTCATTGGCACTTAATAATGTTTAGTTTTCGAATGCAGTCCTGTAGTTTAAAAAGATTTAGCTAATCTAGTATGACAATCGTTTATGCTCACGTATTCTAGTTAGGAAATTTCCGACTGTGCTACTGATATATCTAACAACACAGCGAGAATAAGTATACTGATATAAAACTTTAGTTCAAAGGTGGCATCTCTTGATCCTTGTATCTATAGTGACTCCCACTGATTAAGGACTAAGAGATATAAATTTAAATTTAATTTCTAGTTACCTTCTTTGTAACAATTTCAGACACTGTTTCCTAATATTACAACTCAAATATCGATATATAACTTGAGTTGGAGCTTGTTTCAACACAAACTTTATATTTATAATACAAAATTTATTAAGCTCAATTGTTGAAGACACAGGCAATGCCAAATAATTTCACGGGTCATAGAAAACTTATAAGACACATGTTGATAAGTAAGACACATTTTCTTGATATGGGAGACACATGTTGCGCATGTGTCTTACATATAAACTTGTCAATTATGCCATCATAATATTCACAGCTTCTGTTAATACTGATATAATTTTAAAACTAACTATTCTAAAACAAAAATAATATAAGCCAATTAAGATACTTAATTTGTCCACCATATCAATATTAATTTTTACTCTGCAACTGAAAACTTTGCGTGCAAGTGGGTTCAATTTATCTACCAGACATTTTGATAATTTGTATGCATGTGAGCCAGCTGAGCTGATTATGGGAAAATGAACAAAGGTTACATTACAACAGATATGATTATCTATTTTTTTTTTTTTTGCTCCAAATGATGGATTATTTTTCTTGGTTTTATTTTACAATATATTTATGTTGCTTAATAAAAAAGAGCAGGCCAACTTTTATAAGTTTGCCCAGCATAAAATTTATCATGTGTACTAGTACTAGTTGAACCAATACGTACAGTCATTCTCAGTCTCTGGTCTTGTTGTGTGAGTGTGTACTCACCTAATTGTGGTTGCAGGGGTCGAGACTCAGCTCCTGGCCCCGCCTCTTCACTGATTGCTACTAGGTCCTCTCTCTCTCTCTCTGCTTCCTGAGCTTTATCATACCTCTTCTTAAAACTATGTATGGTTCCTGCCTCCTCTACTTCACTTGGTAGGCTATTCCACTTCCTGACGACTCGATGACTGAAGAAATACTTCCTAACGTCCCTGTGACTCGTCTGAGTCTTCAGCTTCCAGTTGTGACCCCTTGTTCCTGTGTCCCCTCTCTGGAACATCCTATCTCTGTCCACCTTATCTATTCCCCGCAGTATCTTGTATGTCGTTATCATGTCTCCCCTGACCCTTCTGTCCTCAAGTGTCGTCAGTCCGATTACCCTCAACCTTTCCTCGTACGACATTTCCCTGAGCTCTGGGACTTGCCTTGTTGCAAACCTTTGTACTTTCTCTAACTTCTTGACGTGCTTGACCAGGTGTGGGTTCCAGACTGGTGCTGCATACTCCAGTATGGGCCTAACATACACAGTGTCTTGTGTGTGTGTGTGTGTGTGTGTGTGTGTGTGTGTGTGTACTCACCTAATTGTACTCACCTAATTGTGGTTGCAGGGGTCGAGACTCAGCTCCTGTGTGTGTGTGTGTGTGTGTGTGTGTGTGTGTATGTGTGTGTGTGTGTGTGTGTGTGTGTGTGTGTGTGTGTGTGTGTGTGTGTGTGTGTGTGTAGAGAAAGATTGCAGTCAGCAGAACTCGATACTGCTACTCGGACTAACGAAACCTGGTTCACAAGCCATGTTTCTTTCCCAGCCCGGGCACGTCAGTGAGCCTCAAGCATGGATTCAAGATATTTCAATCTCCTCCTGTATGTTCTGACCTCTCAAGCTATTTTTATATCAATGCACCACGCAGAAACAAGCGGGTATATACAGAGAAAGATCGCAGTCAGCAGGATTCGATACTTCTGCTGGGATGGACAAGATTCCCAGGCAGTGCTCTTATCCACTCGGCCACACAAATACACAAATGCAATGGCATTTGTGCATTTCCAGATATTTCAATCAACATTAAATCCCTTAATATTGCCCATCCTGATTCTTCAAATTAAACCATGTCTCGGATATTGTGCAAACATCAACATTTTCCGCACAAGCACTCAGTCTCGATTCGTTCAACTTATTCACTGTGACTATTTGTATAATGTATATGACGTTCCTTTCACGTCTGTTTCTACTTCCTGTTCATCTTTGCCTTTTCATTGTTTCTGTTATTAGTTTTTTTACTCTGACAAATCACACTGCCCAATTCTATAGTACCATTCTTTTCCATCAAATACCCATACCATTTTATTAATGATATACAATACCTACAAGAAGACGTGTAAGACACGTGTGAAACAATCTGGTAAGTTTTGATATGTTTCTCCTGCTCACTGGGCTTCTTCAGTTGATGTGCGGAGAAGACAGAAATCGTAGAGATGTAGATAAGATGTAATTAGTCCCTCAACCTGGAGAAGCAGTAAGACTGAGGTGGTCAGTTTGACGGCTTCGATGACGCTATTATACTGAACTCTCACTAAGAATGAGGGACTGACCACTTCAACCTTATTTCTTCTCCAGGCAGAGACTGAGAGACCTCCAGCTTGAGAGACCTCTGAGTATTTCTAGTTTAAAGCCTTAACAGTTCCCTCCATTGATTTGGCTAATGCTGGCTTACATGTCATTTCGGCCAAAGAAGTGGTACCAGTTGTTAATAAATGGTACTGCAATATCCTTACAGTTTTTGTCCATCCAACAATTTACACAAATTGCTCTAGGTAATCATTCATTTCCAACTCCACTTATTGGGATCTTTTCCTTATTCCTAATTAAGTCTTTTTCTGTCCTATACCCGCTAATCAGGTCATCACTACTACTCTTACCAGCATCACTGATCTAGCAAATAATATAGTGAGTCCCATTACCTTTCATGATGTTGTCAAGACAGCTAACAATATGCTGCATCCCAGTTCCAAAAATGCACACTCTCTGCATCCTATTCCTATCATTTAAACGAAAAGCTTCCCTGATTGATCCCAACAAGAACAAAGTTCTTACCCTCATGGTCGATCCACATTCACCTTCGCTAGTGGTTGTCGTTGGGATGTTCTCGATGGATGGCCCACACTCCTTAGGCTTAAAAAAAAAAAAAAATAGGAATTCGTGGTGTCCACAGCAGTCTCCTGGACTTTCCTTATCTTGAGCTTCAGCCAATTCCTTCTCACCTCCTTCCAGTTGTTTTAACAGGTCTCCTCCTCCTCCTCCCCCTATTTCCTGGAATGACCCTTGAAAGTCAACTGAATAATTTTAAAGTAAAATATCATACTGGAAATAATATATTTCACAGAATATATTTTATAATGCATTTTTAATTTAATTATGCATTAATGTATTCGTTCGTTGAGTAGTTTGTTCGTTGACTGTGTTGCATTATGAATATTAATAGATCAGGATTATTATACGGATATTTCAAAGTTAAATAATTCATTTGTAAAGAATATTTCATAACTATTTGCATATTTTCTATTAGATATAATGAGTAGAGTTATACAGTATACTGAACCTCATGAAAACAAGGGCACGGTTACACAGTTCACTGAATTTTTATGTACAAGAAGAACTGTACAGGACGATGAACATTCATGTATGAGAATAATGGCCTACCACACACACAGACTTTCCCTTTCTCTCTCTCTCTCTCTCTCTCTCTCTCTCTCTCTCTCTCAGCTGGGGCCACGCTCAGCTCGGGAGGAGAGAGGGGAAAAGGTGAAGAATTATTAAAAGGAGATAGATATATAGATAGATAGATAGATAGATAGATAGATCTCTCTCTCTCTCTCTCTCTCTCTCTCTCTCTCTCTCTCTCTATCTCTCTCTCTCTCTCTCTCTCTCTCTCTCTCTCTCTATCTATCTATCTATCTATCTATCTATCTATCTATCTATCTATCTATCTATCTATCTATCTATCTCCTTTTAATAATTCTTCACCTTTTCCCTTCTCTCCTTCCCAGCGGACCGTTGCACCAGCGGGGTACAGATTTACCAGTCAAAGGCTAACGAGGTAGAAGCTATCAAGAGCACACCAGGGGATGGGAAGCAACTTTTAGCTCATGTTGAGCGCTGGCAAAATCAAATGTAACTTTCCTCAGCATTATCTTCTTCATACTAGGTGAATACAGGTTGGTAGAGTGTCTAACTTGTGGCTAGCGAACGGAAGATCGAGCCTCCACAACTTTTTGCGCCTTACAACAGGTCATCTGTGAACTCTCAGAGACAGAGATGTGTCTTGGATTTAATTAGATGGCATTTTAAGGATATCTTAACTCAGAAGAATTATTAGCTCAAAATAATTCAATAAAAACAATTTGTAGGGCTTATTTAATTAAATACGCAACTTTTCTGGTCACCATTCTGATTTCACCTCCATTTTTGCAAATAAATGGGGTGAAAAATGCATGCATAGTTCACGGTCATTTGCTGTGCCAAAACTATATAAGAAATCTTTCTTATGAAGATAGAGTGAGAACCCAAAATCTACACTCTCTTGAAAGACATAGAATAAAGCGAGATATGATTGAGGTGTAGAAGTGGAAGATGGGTGTATGGGTGTAAAAAGAGTATTCTAAAGATATCTAACAAAGAAAGAATTAGAAAAAATAAATTCATAATGAAGGAAAGAGGAAAATACTGGTCTAGTAATAAAGTTATAGATCAGTGGAACAATTTTCCAAGTAGAATCGTCAGAGTAAACACCTTCGGTACTTTAAAAAATTGGCTGGATAAATATATGCAGGAAAAGACCTTGGCTTGAGAAAGAGATGCCTTAGCATCTGCACTCACTTAGAAGAGCATGGCACAGATGCCATTATAGGAGACCTTCATGATACCTCATTGTAGTGCCCAACTATGCCTAGCATGGGCCAGGAAATACTGTATACACTTAGGAGAGCAGAGAAATCTTGTGAAAATAGTCCCTGGAGTATTGAATGACTCTTTTTATGGTAGGTACAACCTCCATTGTTTTCGGTGAGTGAGATGAATTTTCCAGACACGTGTAAGGATCTTTGCTGCATGCCAAAATATTTTCTTGGCAGGGTGATGGATTTTCTCAGTGGAGAGAGAGTTTCCCCTTCCTTTGTATACGAAGGTTTGTCGAAGAATTTGCATTTTTTTTTTTTTGTAATGCTGTAATATTGTAAGTCGATTTTCTTTGTATGAAGAATTTTCTCAGTTTAAAAAACAATATTAACGTTTGACGATGCTTCGCTACAAAACTGTCAACCATGGCACAGATGTCGCTATAGAACACCTTCGTGATACCTCGTTGTAGTGCTCAGCCATGCAAAGAAGAAAACAACAAAGATATTGAAAACCCGCAAGTATCGGAAAGGACAAATGGATCTGAGAAAGGTGTGAATGATGTGGAGTCTTCCCGTGACAAGTTACCTATTACTACTACTATTCTTTACTATGTTCCGTGTCATTCTGACTGATGCAACCCAGAAGCATTGGAAACTGATTCTCTTTTCATTTTGGACAAAGAGTATATTTCATTTTGGGCAAAGAGTATATTTCCTAAGAGCATACCGAATTTGAAGTCCTGAGTTTCTTGACGAGGAATGTACATACATTCACCAAACCTTCAATGATTTACATTTTCCTTCCTTTTTCATCAAAGATTGCAAGAAAAGAGCTCTTCAGATCATTAACTCTCCACGCACCAACACTACTCCTAACAAAGTTATAATTCTTCCCAACAGCCAGGTTGCATTGAACGTTTCTAAAGTACTTCCACAAGCTAACACCAGAGTCGCTATCGCTTCCAGCACTTCAATAAAGGATCTAACCAGGACAAAACCAAAGCACCACGAACCAGTCAGTGCAGGGGTTTACACTATACCCTGTGGAGGCTGCAACAAGATTTATGTAGGTGAAACAGCAAGAAACCTCGACACCCGCCTCAATGAACACATTTATGCATGTATGAACGATAACTTGAACAACGCCTGTGTAAAACACCGAAATTCCACCAATTATCTCATGAAATTCAGGGGCGCCCAATTAGTGATCAAAGAAACTAATTTTCGCAGAAGCAAATGCCTTGAATCAGCACTAATCGCTGTTTCTAATACAGTTAAACAAAACAAAGGCAGCTTCACCATCTCCGAAGTTTTAGTCTCTCCTGCTTATACTACACAAGCACATTACAGAGAATGAACATTGAAACAGGCCATCTCTGTCCAGCCTCTAATAGAAATATTTGTCTAACCTATTTTTATGTTACCCAAGCATAGCTTTTATATCCTTTTACTCATGTGCAAGTTAATTGTTCTACCATATTGTATTACTACTACTACTGCTACCACAACTTATATCACTACTATTACTACTACAACTAGCATTGCACCTCACTCTGAGCCTATATGTGATGAATGGTTTTGAAAACCGACAAGTTGAAGAATTGAGACACTTATGCAACACATGGGAATCTTTATTGAAGAAACGTTTCGCCACACAGTGGCTTCATCAGTCCAATACAAAGTAGAAATGGGTAAGGAGAGTAGAAGTTTGAGGTAGTCAGTCCCTCAACCTGGAATCGATGTGTTCAGTCCATCACTCTTGTAGGATGTTCAGTCAAGAGTGATGGACTGAACACATCGATTCCAGGTTGAGGGACTGATTACCTCAAACTTCTACTCTCCTTACCCATTTCTACTTTGTATTGGACTGATGAAGCCACTGTGTGGCGAAACGTTTCTTCAATAAAGATTCCCATGTGTTGCATAAGTGTCTCAATTCTTCAACACAAGAGAGATAGTAGAGGGCAACGAGTGACTAGCTCCCTTAAGGTTTACTATACAAATAGTAGGAGTCTAAGAAATAAGAGAGATGAGCTAAGATTACTTGCAAGTGCAGGTAATATAGATATTATTGCTATAACAGAGACCTGGTTCAACTTCAAAGATAGAGAAATGCCTTCTGAATGCAACATACAGGGCTATAAACTATTCCATACTGATAGGGTCAACAGGAAGGGTGGTGGAGTGGCGATATATGTCAGAGGTAATTTAAATTGTTGTGTTAGGCTAGATATAAGATCAGAAACATCGGACACAGAATCTGTTTGGCTGCAGTTTCTCGAGGGTCGTGAAAAGTTAATTTTGGATGTGATTTATAGGGCCCCAAACTTTGATAGAGAGTGCAATAAGCTGCTATAGGACGAAATTCATAAGGCATCTAGATATGAAAATGTGTTAATGGGATATTTTAACTTTAGACAAATTGATTGGAACATTGTGACAGGAAATCTTCATACGGTTCAGGATTGCTTTTAAAAACAGTTTGCGACAGAACCAACTAGAGGAAACAAGCTACTTGACTTGGTTCTTGCCAACAAAGAATCACTAGTTAATAATCTTGAGGTTAATGATGAACTAGGGGAAACTGATCACAAATCACTTAGTTTCAATATATCATTGAGTTTCCCGGATAACTGCAATCAAATCTCTGTCCCAGACTTTTGCTTGACCGATTTCATGCGACTGAAAAATTACCTGGGTGGGCTAAATTGGGATGTCCTGACTATGGGTCAGTTAGGTGGTCTTGGTTGCCAGTATGACGTTTATCAGTGCAAAGTTCTAGCTGCCCAGACAACTTTTGTTTCGAGTAGGAAAATTATACTGCAAAAATGATTCCAAATGGATGAACAATAGATTAAAACATCTCATTGGTCAAAAGAGAGGCATATATAGGCGTATCAAAAGAGGGGAGGGGCAGTTAAAAAATCAATATATTCAATTAAAGAAATAAATAATGGAATAAGAAAAGCAAAAAGGGATTATGAGGCTAAGGTCGCAAGGGATTCGAAGACTAACCCAAAAGGGTTCTTTCAGGTATACAGAAGTAAGATTAGGGACAAGACAGGCCCACTTAAAGAAACTCAGGTCAGATCACTGAGAGTGATAAGGATGTATGTGAAATCATCAATTCTTACTTCCTCTCACTTTTTACACAGGAAGATACTAGCGAAATTCCTCAGTCCTCAGACAAATAGAGAAATTAAAAGCTAACAAATCCCCGGGCCCTGATGAACTGTTTGCAAGTGCCTGACATAGTGCCTGACAAGTGGAAAATCACAAATGTAATACCTATTTACAAAGCAGGTGACAGGTCCTAAGCTTCGAACTATAGACCAATAAGCCTTACCTCCATAGTGGGAAAATTTATGGAATAAATAATTGCCGAAGCAATTCGTAGCCATCTCGAAAGGCATAAATTGATTAATGTATCTCAGCACGCTTTTACGACAAAGATGAGGGAATAAATAGCGACATAAGCAAATTTGCTGATGACACCAAAATAGGCCGTCCAGTTCATTCTAATGAGGACATTAGAGCACTCCAGGATGATTTGAATAGACTGATGCAGTGGTCGGAGAAGTGGCAGATGCAGTTTAATATAGACAAATGCAAAGTTCTAAATGTTGGACAGGAAAATAACCATGCCACACATAAACTCAGTGCATAAGTGTCTGCAATAAAGCTAACAGAATCCTTGGCTTCATAGCAAGAAGTATAAATAATAGAAGTCCTCAGGTTGTTCTTCAACTCTATATATCCTTGGTTAGGCCTCATTTAGATTATGCTGCACAGTTTTGGTCACCGTATTACAGAATGGATATAAATGCACTGGAAAACGTACAAAGGAGGATGACAAAGTTGATCCCATGTATCAGAAATCTTCCCTATGAGGATAGACTGAGGCCCTGAATCTGCACTCTCTAGAAAGGCGTAGAATTAGGGGGGATATGATTGAGGTGTATAAATGGAAAACAGGAATTAATAAAGGGGATGTAAATAGCGTGCTAAAAATATCTAACATAGACAGGACTCGCAGCAATGGCTTTAAATTGGAAAAATTCAGATTCAGGAAGGATATAGGAAAGCACTGGTTTGGTAATAGAGTTGTGGATGAGTGGAACAAAGTCCCGAGTACCGTCATAGACGCTAAGACGTAAATAGGTGGGATAAACACATGAGTGGGTGTGTGGGTGTGAGTTGGGCCAGATTAGCTTGTGCTACTAGGTCGGACGCACTGGTCCTCCCTTAAGTGACGTGTCTGACCTCACTAGGTCAAGGCATTGGCTTAAGCCGGTGGGAGAATTGGAGCTGCCTCGTACAGGCAGTAGGCCTGTTGCAGTGTTCTTGGGAGATTGGATAAGTATGTGAGTAGACCCTTTGAAGTGTTCCTCCATTCCTATGTTTTTATGTGGGTTAGCGATGAAGAAGTTTCTTCTACCAGAACAAGGGTTCTGGTAGAAGTTGTTGGATATAGAGATAAGCGATGATTCCAGGATTCTTCGGTATTGAGTGTTGTTTTCTCTGGCGATAAAATTTTAAGTTTCTGTAGTTTATTAAATGGATGTGTGAAATACGGTGTTGTACACAGGCATTCCTTGGATCGTCAGACCTGCTTGTGTATTGGTGTTCTGAAATACGTGTTTGGAGGTCTCTTGATGTTTCGCCCACGTATAATTTGCTGCAGTCATTACAAGGGATTATGTATACCCCTGCAGAGAATGGAAGTTTGTCCTGTCTATTACTGGTAATGTCCTTGATGGTCGTGGTTGTGGAAGTAGATACTTGGAATGAGGTATTGGAAAAGGATCACATTATACTGCATGTGTTTACATTTCCATTGTATCGGTATTTTATACAATTTATTTCCAGCCTTTTTTTTTTGTTATTTAACTATCATTTGATAAATTAGACACATGTGCAACTCTTGGGTATCTTTATTGAGGAAACGTTTCGCCACACAGTGGCTTCATCAGTCCATACGTAGGAGAAACTTGAAGAACAGGAGGAGAATGAGGTAATCAGTCCCTCAACCTTGAGTCGATGTGTTCAGTCCATCAATCTTGAATAGAATACGGCATATGAGTGGAGAAGCAGCTTATAAACCGTATGGCAGGAGAGGTGCAGCAGTCATAGGTGGTGTCACATTTGTTCAATGTGGAAGTAGGTCGTGCCCAAGAATTAGGCAAGCGAAGAATTCCTAAGTATTAAGATCCCAAGAAGTTGCAGTGTCTGACAGGTTGAGGGACTGATTACCTCATTCTCCTCCTGTTCTTCAAGATTCTCCTTTGTATGGACTGATGAAGCCACTGTGTGGCGAAACGTTTCCTCAATAAAGATACCCAAGAGTTGCACATGTGTCTAATTTATCAACATGTCGGTTCTCTGAACCATTCATCTACAAACTGTCATTTACTTGTCCCATAATGCAGGGTGGTCCCACCATATAACTCTCATAGGGAAACGGTGCAGCCGCACAATGCGGGAGTTCCCATAATGCAGAAGTAAGACAAGAGAGAGAGGGGTGGGTTGATTGCATCTTCTTGGACTGCAAGAAGGCCTTTGACACAGTTCCTCACAAGAGATTAGTGCAGAAGCTAGAGCATCAGGCGCATATAACAGGAAGGGCACTGCAATGGATCAGAGAATACCTGACAGGGAGGCAACAACGAGTCATGGTACATAATGATGTATCACAGTGGGCACCTGTGACGAGCGGGGTCCCACAGGGGTCGGTCCTAGGACCAGTGCTATTTTTGGTATATGTGAACGACATGACGGAAGGGTTAGACTCAGAAGTGTCCCTGTTTGCAGATGATGTGAAGTTAATGAGGAGAATTAAATCTGATGAGGACCAGGCAGGACTTCAAAGAGACCTGGACAGACTGGACACCTGGTCCAGCAAATGGCTTCTCGAATTTAATCCTGCCAAATGCAAAGTCATGAAGATAGGGGAAGGGCACAGAAGACCACAGACAGAGTATAGGCTAGGTGGCCAAAGACTGCAAACCTCACTCAAGGAGAAAGATCTTGGGGTGAGTATAACACCGAGCATGTCTCCGGAAGCACACATCAATCAGATAACTGCTGCAGCATATGGGCGCCTGGCAAACCTGAGAACAGCATTTCAAGGGCGGCATGGAGGTGTGTCCTGCCTTGCTGGTCGACCTGTGCGACAGGTATGCGGGGATGCCCTGCCAGCCATGAGAGACAATTAAGAGTGTGAGATGTCCCCAGCCTACTTTGACTTGCCAGAAGTGTTAGTGTTACCTGTGTGGAATAAGGTGACCTTGAAAACGGTCCAGTGATTATGGCCGCCTTGTTTTATGAGGCCAGTGAATCCTAGTAGTGGCATAGGATAATGGAGGGTCTTAGCTGCGATGCCTGCCCTGTCTCGATTTTCAGATGTTGTAGTGTGTGCATGTGAAGTGTGCCGAAAATGCGACCTTGGTGGTCGTGAAGTGGTCCAGTTGCAGTTACTTGAAAGAATGCAACCCGTTGGAGCAGTTTTCCACGCCATAGAAGCCTAGAGAGGTTTGGCCCAATGGTTAACGTGCAAGGGTGACTAGCATTGGCTAGTGCATTTCTAGTAGAAGTAGGGAAGGCACTGGAGCCCGATATTTAGGTTTAAGGAGAAATGACGGGTAAGGAGGCTTTGCACCAGAGAGCGACTATTATGCTGACCAACTGCCAGGCGTACTGATTATGCTGCCTTGTGGTAGTTGAGGAGGTTGAGGGAAATATATGTAATTGAATAATTTTGTATTATGTATAATTTTGTCTTTGTATTGTAATAGATTTAAGGGGTTAGGATTAAAATAGTCTAATAACTAGGACAAATTGTCCTAGTTCTCAGATATTTTAAACTGGGGGAGAAAGGGGGATGTGATGTAGTCCAGCTGGGCTTGTGAGGTCTCTGGGGAGACCTAATTTAACCAATTATATGGTCACACCTTGCCTTGGCAGACGTCTGTAGCCACGCCCACGTCTGAGGTCTTTTGTTCTTAAAAGCGTCAGAGCTCGGCGTCAGGTCGCAACACGTGGTTGTGGAGGGTGCTTGGATCATCATAAAAGCCCAAGGAAGAGCATGATCGGGAGATTCGTGCGGAGCTCTGGCCTGGGTGCAGAGCTCTGAGCAGAGAGACTTCGAGAGGAGCTGCTGCTGGTGTGCAGAGCTCGGGAGAAGGCTGCTGAAGTCTCTGGAGGAGACTGTTGGAGGCATTGGGCAGAGTACTGGCTTGGCGCATTACTCGTGCTGTGCAGGTCTTGGGACCTGTGGCTTAGTTCCTGTAGTGAACTGTCCTCTGTGCTATATTGTAAGTTATATTCATTTTCGTCGTCAAGTTGATTGTGTTCCCTGTCTCACTGCTTATGTGTACCACCCCATTTATCTAAACCGCAATAATGTTCTGTTCCCAAATATATTATGGTTGCTGCAGCATATGGGCGCCTGGCAAACCTAAGAATAGCATTCCGATTCCTCAGTAAGGAATCGTTCAAGACTCTGTACACTGTGTACGTCAGGCCCATACTGGAGTATGCAGCACCAGTTTGGAACTCATGGTCAAATACGTCAAGACATTAAAGAAAGTGCAAAGGTTTGCAACAAGGTTAGTTCCAGAGCTAAGGGGAATGTCCTACGAGGAAAGGTTAAGGGAAATCGGCCTGACGACACTGGAGGACAGGAGGGTTAGGGAAGACATGATAACGACATACAAAATACTGCGTGGAATAGACAAGGTGGACAGAGACAGGATGTTCCACAGATTTGACACAGCAACAAGGGGACACAACTGGAAGTTGAAGACACAGATGAGTGACAGGGATGTTAGGAAGTATTTCTTCAGTCACAGAGTTGTCAGGAAGTGGCACAGAAACCAAGCTTACAGGTATGATAACAGATGCCATCTTTCCAACGGGATACCAAATCCTGAGGAAAGACAGAGGGAACAGGGGGGGTGGAGGAGTGGCATTGCTGATCAAAAATCGCTGGAATTTTGATGAGCTGGAGAGAGGAGACAGCGGAGAAGAAAGTGATTACATAGCGGGAACGCTTCACTCTGGAGGTCCCAAGGTGGTAATAGCAGTGATGTATAACCCACCACAGAACAGCAGGAGGCCAAGGCAAGAGTACGACGAGAGCAATAGAGCGATGGTTGACACACTGGCTAGAGTGGCCAGAAGAGCTCATGCATGCAGGGCAAAGCTCCTGATCATGGGTGACTTTAACCACAAGGAGATCGATTGGGAGAACTTGGACCCGCATGGGGGCCAAGATACATGGAGGGCTAAGATGATGGAGGTGGTACTGGAAAACTTCATGTACCAACACGTAAGGGACACTACAAGAGAGAGAGGAGAGGATGAACCAGCAAGGCTGGACTTAGTATTCACCTTGAGTAGTGCAGATATCGAGGACATCACATATGAAAGACCCCTTGGGGCCAGTGACCATGTGGTTTTAAGCTTCGAATACACAGTAGAGCTACAAGTGGAGGGAGAAGCAGGAAGGCCAGGACGAATGAAGCCAAACTACAAGAAAGGGGACTACACAGGAATGAGGAACTTCCTGAACGGGGTTCAGTGGGACAGAGAACTGGCAGGGAAGCCAGTTAATGAGATGATGGAATATGTAGCAACAAAATGCAAGGAGGCTGAGGAGAGGTTTGTACCCAAGGGTAACAGGAATAATGAAAAAGCCAGGATGAGCCCATGGTTTACCCAAAGGTGCAGGGAGGCAAAAACCAAGTGTGCTAGGGAATGGAAGAAATATAGAAGGCAAAGGACCCAGGAGAATAAGGAGAGCAGTCGTAGAGCCAGAAACGAATATGCACAGATAAGAAGGGAGGCCCAAAGACAATATGAAAATGACATAGCAGCGAAAGCCAAATCTGACCCGAAACTGTTGTACAGCCACATCAGGAGGAAAACAACAGTCAAGGACCAGGTAATCAGGCTAAGGAAGGAAGGAGGAGAGACAACAAGAAATGACCGTGAAGTATGTGAGGAACTCAACAAGAGATTCAAAGAAGTGTTCACAGAGGAGACAGAAGGGGCTCCAGAAAGACGGAGAGGTGGGGCACACCACCATGTGCTGGACACAGTGCACACAACCGAGGAAGAAGTGAAGAGGCTTCTGAGTGAGCTAGATACCTCAAAGGCAATGGGGCCAGATAACATCTCCCCATGGGTATTGAGAGAGGGAGCAGAGGCGCTATGTGTACCCCTAACAACAATATTCAATACATCTATCGAAACAGGGAGATTGCCTGAGGCATGGAAGACAGCAAATGTAGTCCCAATCTTTAAAAAAGGAGACAGACATGAAGCATTAAACTACAGACCAGTGTCACTGACATGTATAGTATGCAAAATCATGGAGAAGATTATCAGGAGAAGAGTGGTGGAACACCTAGAAAGGAATGATCTCATCAACAGCAGCCAACATGGTTTCAGGGACGGGAAATCCTGTGTCACAAACCTACTGGAGTTCTATGACATGGTGACAGCAGTAAGACAAGAGAGAGAGGGGTGGGTGGATTGCATATTCTTGGACTGCAAGAAGGCGTTTGACACAGTTCCACACAAGAGATTGGTGCAAAAACTGGAGGACCAAGCAGGGATAACAGGGAAGGCACTACAATGGATCAGGGAATACTTGTCAGGAAGACAGCAGCGAGTCATGGTACGTGGCGAGGTGTCAGAGTGGGCACCTGTGACCAGCGGGGTCCCACAGGGGTCAGTCCTAGGACCAGTGCTGTTTCTGGTATTTGTGAACGACATGACGGAAGGAATAGACTCTGAGGTGTCCCTGTTTGCAGATGACGTGAAGTTGATGAGAAGAATTCACTCGATCGAAGACCAGGCAGAACTACAAAGGGATCTGGACAGGCTGCAGACCTGGTCCAGCAATTGGCTCCTGGAGTTCAATCCCACCAAGTGCAAAGTCATGAAGATTGGGGAAGGGCAAAGAAGACCGCAGACGGAGTACAGTCTAGGGGGCCAGAGACTACAAACCTCACTCAAGGAAAAAGATCTTGGGGTGAGTATAACACCAGGCACATCTCCTGAAGCGCACATCAACCAAATAACTGCTGCAGCATATGGGCGCCTAGCAAACCTCAGAACAGCATTCCGACATCTTAATAAGGAATCGTTCAGGACCCTGTACACCGTGTACGTTAGGCCCATATTGGAGTATGCGGCACCAGTTTGGAACCCACACCTAGCCAAGCACGTAAAGAAACTAGAGAAAGTGCAAAGGTTTGCAACAAGACTAGTCCCAGAGCTAAGAGGTATGTCCTACGAGGAGAGGTTAAGGGAAATCAACCTGACGACACTGGAGGACAGGAGAGATAGGGGGGACATGATAACGACATACAAAATACTGAGAGGAATTGACAAGGTGGACAAAGACAGGATGTTCCAGAGATTGGACACAGTAACAAGGGGACACAGTTGGAAGTTGAAGACACAGATGAATCACAGGGATGTTAGGAAGTATTTCTTCAGCCACAGAGTAGTCAGTAAGTGGAATAGTTTGGGAAGCGATGTAGTGGAGGCAGGATCCATACATAGCTTTAAGCAGAGGTATGATAAAGCTCACGGTTCAGGGAGAGTGACCTAGTAGCGATCAGTGAAGAGGCGGGGCCAGGAGCTCGGACTCGACCCCCGCAACCTCAACTAGGTGAGTACAACTAGGTGAGTACACACACACACACACACACACGCACAAACACACACACACACACACACACACACACACACACACACACACACACACACACACAGAAGAGCTCATGCATGCAGGACAAAGCTCCTGATCATGGGTGACTTTAACCACAAGGAGATCGATTGGGAGAACTTGGAGCCACATGGGGGCCAAGATACATGGAGGGCTAAGATGATGGAGGTGGTACTGGAAAACTTCATGTACCAACACGTAAGGGACACTACAAGAGAGAGAGGAGAGGATGAACCAGCAAGACTGGACCTAGTATTCACCTTGAGTAGTGCAGATATTGAGGACATCACATATGAAAGACCCCTTGGGGCCAGCGATCATGTGGTTTTAAGCTTCGAATACACAGTAGAGCTACAAGTGGAGGGGGAAGCAGGAAGGCCAGGACGAATGAAGCCAAACTACAAGAAAGGGGACTACACGGGAATGAGGAACTTCCTGAACGGGGTTCAGTGGGACAGAGAACTGGCAGGGAAGCCAGTTAATGAGATGATGGAATATGTAGCAACAATGTGCAAGGAGGCTGAGGAGAGGTTTGTACCCAAGGGTAACAGGAATAATGAAAAAGCCAGGATGAGCCCATGGTTCACCCAAAGGTGCAGGGAGGCAAAAACCAAGTGTGCTAGGGAATGGAAGAAATATAGAAGGCAAAGGACCCAGGAGAATAAGGAGAGCAGTCGTAGAGCCAGAAATGAATATGCACAGATAAGAAGGGAGGCCCAACGACAATATGAAAACGACATAGCAGCGAAAGCCAAATCTGACCCGAAACTGTTATACAGCCACATCAGGAGGAAAACAACAGTCAAGGACCAGGTAATCAGGCTAAGGAAGGAAGGAGGAGAGACAACAAGAAATGACCGTGAAGTATGTGAGGAACTCAACAAGAGATTCAAAGAAGTGTTCACAGAGGAGACAGAAGGGGCTCCAGAAAGACGGAGAGGTGGGGCACACCACCAAGTGCTGGACACAGTACACACAACCGAGGAAGAAGTGAAGAGGCTTCTGAGTGAGCTAGATACCTCAAAGGCAATGGGGCCAGATAACATCTCTCCATGGGTCCTGAGAGAGGGAGCAGAGGCGCTATGTGTACCCCTAACAACAATATTCAATACATCTATCGAAACAGGGAGATTGCCTGAGGCATGGAAGACAGCAAATGTAGTCCCAATCTTTAAAAAAGGAGACAGACATGAAGCACTAAACTACAGACCAGTGTCACTGACATGTATAGTATGCAAAGTCATGGAGAAGATTATCAGGAGAAGAGTGGTGGAACACCTAGAAAGGAATGATCTCATCAACAGCAGCCAACATGGTTTCAGGGACGGGAAATCCTGTGTCACAAACCTACTGGAGTTCTATGACATGGTGACAGCAGTAAGACAAGAGAGAGAGGGGTGGGTGGATTGCATTTTCTTGGACTGCAAGAAGGCGTTTGACACAGTTCCACACAAGAGATTAGTGCAAAAACTGGAGGACCAAGCAGGGATAACAGGGAAGGCACTACAATGGATCAGGGAATACTTGTCAGGAAGACAGCAGCGAGTCATGGTACGTGGCGAGGTGTCAGAGTGGGCACCTGTGACCAGCGGGGTCCCACAGGGGTCATTCCTAGGACCAGTGCTGTTTCTGGTATTTGTGAACGACATGACGGAAGGAATAGACTCCGAAGTGTCCCTGTTTGCAGATGACGTGAAGTTGATGAGAAGAATTCATTCGATCGAAGAACAGGCAGAACTACAAAGGGATCTGGACAGGCTGCAGACCTGGTCCAGCAATTGGCTCCTGGAGTTCAATCCCACCAAGTGCAAAGTCATGAAGATTGGGGAAGGGCAAAGAAGACCGCAGACGGAGTACAGTCTAGGGGGCCAGAGACTACAAACCTCACTCAAGGAAAAAGATCTTGGGGTGAGTATAACACCAGGCACATCTCCTGAAGCGCACATCAACCAAATAACTGCTGCAGCATATGGGCGCCTAGCAAACCTCAGAACAGCATTCCGACATCTTAATAAGGAATCGTTCAGGACCCTGTACACCGTGTACGTTAGGCCCATATTGGAGTATGCGGCACCAGTTTGGAACCCACACCTAGCCAAGCACGTAAAGAAACTAGAGAAAGTGCAAAGGTTTGCAACAAGACTAGTCCCAGAGCTAAGAGGTATGTCCTACGAGGAGAGGTTAAGGGAAATCAACCTGACGACACTGGAGGACAGGAGAGATAGGGGGGACATGATAACGACATACAAAATACTGAGAGGAATTGACAAGGTGGACAAAGACAGGATGTTCCAGAGATGGGACACAGCAACAAGGGGACACAGTTGGAAGTTGAAGACACAGATGAATCACAGGGATGTTAGGAAGTATTTCTTCAGCCACAGAGTAGTCAGGAAGTGGAATAGTTTGGGAAGCGATGTAGTGGAGGCAGGATCCATACATAGCTTTAAGCAGAGGTATGATAAAGCTCACGGTTCAGGGAGAGTGACCTAGTAGCGACCAGTGAAGAGGCGGGGCCAGGAGCTTGGACTCGACCCCTGCAACCTCAACTAGGTGAGTACAACTAGGAATCTTTAAAAAAGGAGACAGACATGAAGCATTAAACTACAGACCAGTGTCACTGACATGTATAGTATGCAAAATCATGGAGAAGATTATCAGGAGAAGAGTGGTGGAACACCTAGAAAGGAACGATCTCATCAACAGCAGCCAACATGGTTTCAGGGACGGGAAATCCTGTGTCACAAACCTACTGGAGTTCTATGACATGGTGACAGCAGTAAGACAAGAGAGAGAGGGGTGGGTGGATTGCATTTTCTTGGACTGCAAGAAGGCGTTTGACACAGTTCCACACAAGAGATTGGTGCAAAAACTGGAGGACCAAGCAGGGATAACAGGGAAGGCACTACAATGGATCAGGGAATACTTGTCAGGAAGACAGCAGCGAGTCATGGTACGTGGCGAGGTGTCAGAGTGGGCACCTGTGACCAGCGGGGTCCCGCAGGGGTCAGTCCTAGGACCAGTGCTGTTTCTGGTATTTGTGAACGACATGACGGAAGGAATAGACTCTGAGGTGTCCCTGTTTGCAGATGACGTGAAGTTGATGAGAAGAATTCACTCGATCGAAGACCAGGCAGAACTACAAAGGGATCTGGACAGGCTGCAGACCTGGTCCAGCAATTGGCTCCTGGAGTTCAATCCCACCAAGTGCAAAGTCATGAAGATTGGGGAAGGGCAAAGAAGACCGCAGACGGAGTACAGTCTAGGGGGTCAGAGACTACAAACCTCACTCAAGGAAAAAGATCTTGGGGTGAGTATAACACCAGGCACATCTCCTGAAGCGCACATCAACCAAATAACTGCTGCAGCATATGGGCGCCTAGCAAACCTCAGAACAGCATTCCGACATCTTAATAAGGAATCATTCAGGACCCTGTACACCGTGTACGTTAGGCCCATATTGGAGTATGCGGCACCAGTTTGGAACCCACACCTAGCCAAGCACGTAAAGAAACTAGAGAAAGTGCAAAGGTTTGCAACAAGACTAGTCCCAGAGCTAAGAGGTATGTCCTACGAGGAGAGGTTAAGGGAAATCAACCTGACGACACTGGAGGACAGGAGAGATAGGGGGGACATGATAACGACATACAAAATACTGAGAGGAATTGACAAGGTGGACAAAGACAGGATGTTCCAGAGATTGGACACAGTAACAAGGGGACACAGTTGGAAGCTGAAGACACAGATGAATCACAGGGATGTTAGGAAGTATTTCTTCAGCCACAGAGTAGTCAGTAAGTGGAATAGTTTGGGAAGCGATGTAGTGGAGGCAGGATCCATACATAGCTTTAAGCAGAGGTATGATAAAGCTCACGGCTCAGGGAGAGTGACCTAGTAGCGATCAGTGAAGAGGCGGGGCCAGGAGCTCGGACTCGACCCCCGCAACCTCAACTAGGTGAGTACAACTAGGTGAGTACACACACACACACAACACACACACACACACACACACACACACCAAGTGCTGGACACAGTGCACACATCCGAGGAAGAAGTGAAGAGGCTTCTGAGTGAGCTAGATACCTCAAAGGCAATGGGGCCAGATAACATCTCCCCATGGGTATTGAGAGAGGGAGCAGAGGCGCTATGTGTACCCCTAACAACAATATTCAATACATCTATCGAAATAGGGAGATTGCCTGAGGCATGGAAGACAGCAAATGTAGTCCCAATCTTTAAAAAAGGAGACAGACATGAAGCATTAAACTACAGACCAGTGTCACTGACATGTATAGTATGCAAAATCATGGAGAAGATTATCAGGAGAAGAGTGGTGGAACACCTAGAAAGGAATGATCTCATCAACAGCAGCCAGCATGGTTTCAGGGACGGGAAATCCTGTGTCACAAACCTACTGGAGTTCTATGACATGGTGACAGCAGTAAGACAAGAGAGAGAGGGGTGGGTGGATTGCATTTTCTTGGACTGCAAGAAGGCGTTTGACACAGTTCCACACAAGAGATTGGTGCAAAAACTGGAGGACCAAGCAGGGATAACAGGGAAGGCACTACAATGGATCAGGGAATACTTGTCAGGAAGACAGCAGCGAGTCATGGTACGTGGCGAGGTGTCAGAGTGGGCACCTGTGACCAGCGGGGTCCCGCAGGGGTCAGTCCTAGGACCAGTGCTGTTTCTGGTATTTGTGAACGACATGACGGAAGGAATAGACTCTGAGGTGTCCCTGTTTGCAGATGACGTGAAGTTGATGAGAAGAATACACTCGATCGAAGACCAGGCAGAACTACAAAGGGATCTGGACAGGCTGCAGACCTGGTCCAGCAATTGGCTCCTGGAGTTCAATCCCACCAAGTGCAAAGTCATGAAGATTGGGGAAGGGCAAAGAAGGCCGCAGACGGAGTACAGTCTAGGGGGTCAGAGACTACAAACCTCACTCAAGGAAAAAGATCTTGGGGTGAGTATAACACCAGGCACATCTCCTGAAGCGCACATCAACCAAATAACTGCTGCAGCATATGGGCGCCTAGCAAACCTCAGAACAGCATTCCGACATCTTAATAAGGAATCGTTCAGGACCCTGTACACCGTATACGTTAGGCCCATATTGGAGTATGCGGCACCAGTTTGGAACCCACACCTAGCCAAGCACGTAAAGAAACTAGAGAAAGTGCAAAGGTTTGCAACAAGACTAGTCCCAGAGCTAAGAGGTATGTCCTACGAGGAGAGGTTAAGGGAAATCAACCTGACGACACTGGAGGACAGGAGAGATAGGGGGGACATGATAACGACATACAAAATACTGAGAGGAATTGACAAGGTGGACAAAGACAGGATGTTCCAGAGATTGGACACAGTAACAAGGGGACACAGTTGGAAGCTGAAGACACAGATGAATCACAGGGATGTTAGGAAGTATTTCTTCAGCCACAGAGTAGTCAGTAAGTGGAATAGTTTGGGAAGCGATGTAGTGGAGGCAGGATCCATACATAGCTTTAAGCAGAGGTATGATAAAGCTCACGGCTCAGGGAGAGTGACCTAGTAGCGATCAGTGAAGAGGCGGGGCCAGGAGCTCGGACTCGACCCCCGCAACCTCAACTAGGTGAGTACAACTAGGTGAGTACACACACACACACACACAAGTAGTTTAAGGTAATCACTCCCTCAGCCTGGAGTCGATGTGTTCAGTCCATCAATCTTGTAGAATGCTGTACATTCTACAAGATTGATGGACTGATCACGTCGACTCCAGGCTGAGGGACTGATTACCTTCAACTACTCCTCTCCTTACGCCCTTCTGCTTTGTACTGGACTGATGAAGCCACTGTGTGGCGAAACGTTTCCTAAATACAGATTCCCATATCCTGCATAAGTGTCTCAATCTTCAACTTGTCGGTTTTCAAAACCATTCATCATACCCCTGCTTGTGTTATGATGAAGCTCGTGGCACCATTACTGGTGTTGTATTCAAGCTCCTAACTCCACTACTGATGATGTATTCATGCTCCTGACACCACTACTAGTGCTGTATTCAAGCTCTTGGCACCACTACTGGTCTGGTAGTCTGTCATAAAGTATGCAGCACCAGCATGTAACCTAAACCTGGTTGATCACCTTCGGAGACTCGAGAGTCTAGAGGTTAAAAAAAAAAAATGGGTTGCCAGAGAGCAGGACGGAAAACCAGGGGACTGGAGGATGAATCTGGGAAGGTAGATTGGGTAGCAGAGCTCATGAAAAGGGAACAGAAATGGGGAAGGAAGATAGAAGAGCTTAGCATGAAAATGGAGGAGAGGATAGCTGCAGAGAGCAGGAAATGGAAATTACAAGCCACAGCAGCAGAGGCTAAGACACAAAGCTAAGAAGAGGAACAGAAGAACTTGAAAGTCTAAAGAGCTAAAGAGCAGTACGGTCATGACATCAGAAACTGCTACCACAGTCACAAACGAGGGGACTGTGGTGAACAAAGGAGTGAAACTGTATGCAGAGGCTCTATCAGACACTGTGGAGGCTGAGGAAAAAGATAGGAGCACACCAGGAACAATCGAGAGGACTGTAGAAAATGAAAGAACTAAGCTATATGCAGAGGCCCTAACAGACCCCGGCAGTGCCCAGGACAAGCTGAGAAGGGAAAAATGACAGACCTTTTGGCACAGGGACAACAGATAGAGAAGAGACTGAAGAAAGGAAAGCTGTGATAAAGGCAACTAAATCGAATCAGGGGATACAAAAGGGACCTGCAGTGGAAGAATGAAAGGGAGAGATCAGTCTTTGTTTATGGGCTCCAGAAAGTTGAAGGGGAAACTTACGAACCAAGAAGGTGGGGGAGAAAAAGTGACTGAAAATAACATGAAAGCAATAGAAGAGGATGACATGATCCAGCTGACAACTTTCCTGAGAACAGAGGGGTTAGCAAGAGGATGAAAACCGGCCAGACAAAGTGATTATCAAAACAGAATCGGCTCAAAACAGAATCCTGCAGGAGAAAGCACGACTAAGGGACATATCGGTGTACTGGAGGGTGTGCCTCGACCATGACAGAACATGAGAAGAAAGGCAGAAACTAAAAGTAAGGAGGAAAGAGAGGTAAAGACAGAGATGGGCAAGTGAACCCAGATTCAGGAGGAAGAGAAAATACAACCTCCCACAAAAACACGTGCAGAAGGCCCTCAACCACGACAACCACAATGAAACGAAACAATCTAACCCAAAACCCACACACTATACCCACTGCCCCCAACCCCCTTCATCACAGACTCCACCTTCACAGCAACTCTCCATAGTTCCTCACCAGGTCTCCTGCTTCCCCAACCCCGATGTACACCCCAGACTACAGTTTTAGAAAAGAAGTTGAAGGTTTTGTATACAAACCTGGACGGAATAACAAATAAATGTCAGGCGTGGCATGAAAGAATCATGGAGACAACTCCAGACATCATAGTACTCACGGAAATGAAGTTCATGAGGATGATAACAGATGCGACCTTTCCATCAGATATCAGATCCTGAGGAAAGATAGGGGAGCAGGAGTTGCACTGCTCGTTAAAAACCAGTGGGAATTCGAAGAAATGGAAGGAATGGACGGAATCGGTGAAAGGGACTACCTATGAACACTTCTGTCTGGGGGCCCTAAGGTGGTAATTGCAGTGACGTACAACCCGCCACAGAACTGCAGGAGGCCAATAGAGGAATATGAAGATACCAACAGAGCAATGGTGGACACACTAGCTGAGGTGGCCAGAAGAGCTCACATAGGTAGAGCAAAGTTACTAGTTATGGGTGATTTCAGTCACAAGGAAATTGACTGGGAAAACCTGGAGCCCCATGGGGGGTCCCAAAACATGGAGAGCCAAGATGATGGATGTGGTACTAGAAAACTTCGTACATCAACATGTTAGGGTCACTACCAGAGAGAAAGGCGAGGATGAACCAACAAGACTTGACCTAGTATTCACCTTGAGTAGCTCAGACATCGAGTACATCACATACAAAAGGCCCTTTGGAGCTACGGATCACGTTGTTCTGAGCTTTGAATACATAGTTGAGTTACAAGTGGAGTGGGTAAGAGGAATAGGATAGGAGAAGCCAAGCTACGAAAAGGGGCACAACACAAGCATGAGGAACTTCCTGCAAGAGGTTCATTGGAAAAGTGAACAGGTAGGAAAATCTGTAAACGAAATGATGGACTACGTAAAAACAAAATGCAAGGAAGCAGACGAAAGGTTTGTTATCAATGGCAACAGAAACAACGGGAAGACCAAAACGAGCCTTGGTTCACCCAAAAGTGTAGAGAGACCAGAAGTAACTGCGCTAGAGCATGGAAAAAGTATAGAAGACAAAGGACCCAGGAAAATAGAGATATTAGTCAGAGACAGAAATGAGTATGCACAGATAAGGAGGGGAGCCCAGCGACAGTACGAAAACGACATATTATCGAAAGTCAAGTCTGACCCGAAGCTACTGTATAGCCACATCAGGAGGAAGACAACAGTCAAGGACCAGGTAATCAGGCTGAGGAAGGAAGGTGGGGAGTTCACAAGAAACGACCAAGAAGTATGTGAGGAGCTCAACATGAGATTTAAAGAAGTATTTACAGTGGAGACAGGAAGGACTCCAGGAAGTCAGAATAGGGAGGTACACTAACAAAGGATACACCAACAAGTGCTGGATGAAATACACACAATCGAGGAGGAGGTGAAGAAGCTGCTATGTGAACTTGATACCTCAAAGGCGGTGGGACTGGATATTCCTCCTTAGAGAGGGAGCAGAGATGCTGTGTGTGCCACTAACAAAAATCTTCAACACATCCATTGAAACTGGGCAACTACCTGAGGTATGGAAGATGGCAAATGTAGTCCCAGTTTTTAAGAAAGGAGACAGACACGAGGCATTAAACTACAGACCAGTGTCACTGACGTGTATAGTATGCAAAGTCATGGAGAAGATTATCAGGAGGAGAGTGGTGGAGCACCTAGAAAGGAACAAGCTTATAAACGACAACCAGCACGGTTTCAGGGACGGGAAATCCTGTGTCACAAACCTACTGGAGTTTTATGACAAGGCAACGCAAGTAAGACACGAGAAAAAGGGGTGGGTAGATTGTATTTTCTTGGACTGCAAGAAGGCTTTCGACACAGTTCCTCACAAGAGGTTAATGCAAAAGCTAGAGGATCAGGCACGCATAACAGGAAAGGCACTGCAATGGATCAGAGAATATCTGACAGGGAGGCAACAACGAGTCATGGTACGTGACGAAGTGTCAGAGTGGGCGCCTGTGACGACCGGGATTCCACAGGGGTCAGTCCTAGGACCTGTGCTGATTTTATTATATATGAATGACATGACGGAAGGGATAAACTCAGAAGTGTCTCTGTTTGCAAATGATGTGAAGTTAATGAGGAGAATTAAATCGGATGAGGATCAAGCAGGGCTGCAAAGAGACCTGGACAGGCTGCAAGCCTGGTCCAGCAACGGGCTCCTTGAATTTAACCCCGCCAAATGCACAGTCATGAAGATCGTGGAAGGGCAAAGAAGACCGCAGACAGAGTATAGTCTAGGTGGCCAAAGACTGCAGACCTCACTCAAGGAAAAAGATCTTGGGGTGAATATAATACAGAGCTCATCAACTAGATAACTGCTGCAGTATATGGGCGCCTGGCAAACCTAAGAACAGCGTTCCGATACCTCAGTAAGGAATCGTTCAAGACTGTACACAGTGTACGTCAGGCCCATATTGGAGTATGCAGCACCAGTTTGGAATCCACACCTGGTCAAGCACGTCAAGAAATTTGAGAAAGAACAAAGGTTTGTAACGAGACTAGTCCCAGAGCTAAGGGGATTGTCCTACGAAGAAAGGTTAAAGGAAATTGGCCTGACGACACTGGAGGATAGGAAGGTTAGGGGAGACATGATAACGACATATAAAATACTGCGAGGAATTGACAAGGTGGACAAAGGCAGGATGTTCCAGAGATGGGACACAGAAATAAAGGGTCACAATTTTAAGTTGAAAACTCCTATGAGTCAAAGGGATATTAGGAAGTAATAAAGTGTAACACCGAATGTGAAGTGTATTCCAATATAAGTGAAGTGTACTCTATCATAAGTGACACTGAGGGACGCGGGATGCATGAGCATATATGGTTATAAAGATCACAGGTGAAGAATTTTCAAAATAGTGATAGAAGGCTACGTAATCAGCATCTGGCAACTTGTCATCGCATCACTGCCAGCTTAAGTATCACTCACCTGTTGGGGTTTTTTTTGGGGGGGTTCTGAATCCTGCCTTGCGTCACTGTTAGATACTGGTCACTCACTCCTGCAAGCTATTACCAGAATTAGAGCAGAAATAGCATAGATAAGGTGAAGATAGGGTTGACTAGCGAGGAGCAGCCTAGCGAGGGGAAGCCTAGTGAGGGTGACGTCAGACACTCCTAGAAGCTCAGACAAGCTAAATTTTACAACCTAATTACTTTCTGTGTTTTATAAGAAGTGATAAGTGCTAGAATCACTGTTGGTAGTTTTAGAAATACGGGTATTACTACTCAGCGTGCCTCGTTGTGCTCCGGGTTTTCTCGTGTTTTCACGGTCGCTCTTACGTGCTAGAACTTTAATTTGTGTCATCAATCCTATACGATACATCCCTCTAGCGCCTGGAACCAATCTTGGGCGGAAAACATTATATACTGAGTCAAAAAAGGAGAATTAGTGTGCACTACCTAGCAGAGTTTACTGCCAGAGGGGAATCATAGGCCTGTGTCCCGTGTGAAAAAAATAATAATAATTGAACTTTGTGTCAGAGGAAAGAAAGTCTCCCTGAAACCATTGAGTATACATAGTGTATAGTGTATACTACAGTGGCTCCCTAGTATATTGATGATAAAGGCTAAAGTGTCATTTGAAAACAGGTGAATTTGTAAATGAAGTGATAAGCCTATAGAGGCAGGTGCCAGAAGTCGCCAGAAACTTACCACAGGTCAGCTGTTTTTAATAATCTTCCTGGCCTGCTAGTGTACTCGCATATAATCTAGTGATACCAGTGAATAGCAGAATACAGTGTTGTAGTAGCAACTAACCAGTATTATAATGGTACTTAGTGGAGTGGAGTGACTTTCATTAGTTTCTTTTTCTTGAAATACCAGACGTTACTGTGAATTTCATATAACCTGTAGTTACCAGCGGTCGCAATATACACAACGAGAAGCAATTATTACTACAGAAAAAGCGTCCTTCCTCCAAAATTTGCACCAGTCAACTATAGTGATAATATAGCATTTATTGTGGTGGAGACCGAAAAAAAAAAAAAAAAAAAAAAAATAGAAAAGCTAGATACAGCGATTGATAAACAAGGGTGGAGGTCGACCGTTCGTCATTGTAGGAGTGCCAGCAGTCACCGGCTCTTCAACACGCAAGTTATACTTTTGTATCAATCAAATCACATATTACTCGGGTAGATAATTTCCAGTAGATCCTTCATGTGTTAGCTCAAATCACCGACCAGTATGTTTAAATAAGTGACCCACTGATCAGATCAGATCGACTGGTCCGAACCCTTGACTGGTCCGAACCCTTGACTGGTCCGAACCCTTGACTGGTCCGAACCCTTGACTGGTTTCAAACAGTTTCGTTGGACAATAAAGCAGACTGTAAACGGATGGGGTTGTAGGCGCCCTTATAAACACAAACATTAAAAATCAGGAACGTGACGGTAAGCTGTCCAATATACAAAAACAGTTAGAAACAGAAATACAAATAGCTAGAGCTTCATTTAGGAGGTTATTAATAGAATATTCAAGAGGTTGCTAGTAGAATTGCAGTAAATCAACCATTCAAATCATTATGAAGCTGTGTGTAGTCTGTGGTCAGTCAAACAAACGGGCTTCCACATGGATAAATTGTCATTTTTGTGGAAATTGGTGTCACGCCCCTTGTGCAGATATCCAAGAACTAGCTACAAGCAGTATTAAAACAGGGAAGTGTTTTTGGGTATGCCCAAATGAGATAAATCTGTGGACTAAAATCACAAGGGTATTAAAAGAGGACAACATCAAAGCTGCTTTCATAGAAAACCTGGAAGCTTTCTACAACAGATGGGAACATAAAAAGTCTGGGCTGAATGGTACTGCCCTTGATACTGGCCATGTAGTCAGAAACTGTAAGGCTGGAGATGATGTCCTGGTAGTCAGTAAATGTGGGGCTGATAGTGCTGTCCTGGGAGACAGTAATGGTGAAGCTGGAGGTGCTGTCCTGGGAGACAGTAATGGTGAAGCTGGAGGTGCTGTCCTGGGAGACAGTAATGGTGAAGCTGGAGGTGATGTCCTGGGAGACAGTAATGGTGAAGCTGAAGGTACTGTCCTGGGAGACAGTAATGGTGAAGCTGGAGATTTTGTCAGGTAGTCGGGAATTATACGCAGGAAGGAATACATATAAATGACCTCACAGGGGACAGGAGCCATAGTAGGGAAACAAGTGTAGTCAAAGATAAGATAAAACCAATATTGCAAACTAGAAATACCGCAGGAAATAGCAAACAAGAGGACTCCACTAGCAATAGTGAGGATATATTACCAAAAACAACTGGTGGGAGCTCCATTGTTGGTGCTAGGGAGGATAGAAGTAAGACAGGGAAACATGCACCAACAGGGAATACAGTCACAGAAACCCAAGGCAAACGGAAACCAAGCCTGTGCACATACTATGCACTTGGTATCTGCTGGCATGGGAAATCTGGAAAAACAGATGGGACGTGCAACTATGACCACCCTAGAAAATGCCATGCCCATATGACAACAGGAAAATGCAAACTCCCTTCCTGTAAGCTTTTTCACCCTGAACTGTGTACCTCTTCAGTACAGGAAAGACTGTGCTATAACTTAAATTGCCAGGCATACCATCTAAAGGGGACAAAAAGATACAAAACATCCAGGCCATGGGAAAACCTGGGTAGCCACAGCCACTCAAGAGGGAGAGGTTTTTTAGTGCCAGGAAGGAAAAAAAACTGGCAGGAAATGGCAGAAATCGTACACCAAATCCAGTCATTCCTGGAGTGGAACCACAGTCGATGGCCTCCACTCCAAACCAACAGATACAGATACTAATGCCGGAAAAAAAATCCCCCCCCAGTACCAACAATACCACCAGTCCGATAACATTCTTCTTTGCAAATATACAGGGTCTAAAGCCAGCAACAAACAACAAAATACCTTTCATCCGTGGACTGCTTGCAGAGGCAAAGGCAATGTTCGCGGCTTTCACTGAGACCCACATAAAGGATCACTTGGACAACGAAATATGGATCCCAGGTTACAACCTATACAGATGTGACAGAGTGAACAGGCAAAAGGGGGGGGGGGGTTGGCCTGTACATTGCAGAGTCACTTGTTTGCACAGAACTGCTTAATGCCTCAAATGATGTAGTGGAAGTTTTAGCAGTAAAGGTCGAGAACCAAAACCTAGTCATTGTGGTAGTCTACAAGCCTCCGGATGCAACATCCCAGCAATTCCAGGAACAGCTGTTAAAAATTGACCACTGTCTGGAAAATCTTCCAGCTCCTGCACCCAACATCTTGCTCCTGGGGGATTTCAACTTAAGGCACCTAAAATGGAGGAATATAGCAAATAATATTGTTGCAGTAATAACACCAGGAGGCAGCTCTGATGAAAACTCACACTCACACGAGCTTTTAAATCTCTGCACAAAATTCAATTTAAACCAGCAAATAATAGAGCCTACTAGACTGGAGAATACACTAGACCTCATCTTCACTAACAATGATGATCTGATAAGAAATGTCACCATATCAAAAACAATATACTCAGATCACAACATAATTGAGGTTCAGACATGTATGCGTGGAGCCCCAGACCGACATAATGAGACTAGTCACGAGGGAGCATTCACCAAATTCAACTTCAATAACAAAAACATAAAGTGGGACCAAGTAAACCAAGTCCTAACCGATATAAGCTGGGAAGATATACTAAGCAACACAGACCCCAACTTATGCCTAGAACAGATTAACTCGGTGGCACTCGATGTATGCACAAGGCTTATTCCTCTAAGAAAAAGGAGGAGTAGATGTAAAATAGAAAGAGACAGGCGCTCCCTTTACAGGCGACGGAAAAGAATAACAGAGCGGCTAAAAGAGGTCAATATATCTGAAATGCGTAGGGAGACACTGGTCAGAGAAATAGCAAGCATCGAACTTAAGCTAAAAGAATCCTTTAGGAGTCAGGAATCGCGGGAAGAACTAAAAGCCATAAATGAAATCGAAAGAAACCCAAAGTATTTCTTCTCCTATGCCAAATCAAAATCGAGAACAACGTCCAGTATTGGGCCCCTACTTAAACAAGATGGGTCCTACACAGATGACAGCAAGGAAATGAGTGAGCTACTCAAGTCCCAATATGACTCAGTTTTTAGCAAGCCGCTAACCAGACTGAGAGTCGAAGATCAAAATGAATTTTTTATGAGAGAGCCACAAAATTTGATTAACACAAGCCTATCCGATGTTATCCTGACGCCAAATGACTTCGAACAGGCGATAAATGACATGCCCATGCACTCTGCCCCAGGGCCAGACTCATGGAACTCTGTGTTCATCAAGAACTGCAAGAAGCCCCTATCACGAGCCTTTTCCATCCTATGGAGAGGGAGCATGGACACGGGGGTCGTCCCACAGTTACTAAAAACAACAGACATAGCCCCACTCCACAAAGGGGGCAGTAAAGCAACAGCAAAGAACTACAGACCAATAGCACTAACATCCCATATCATAAAAATCTTTGAAAGGGTCCTAAGAAGCAAGATCACCACCCATCTAGAAACCCATCAGTTACACAACCCAGGGCAACATGGGTTTAGAACAGGTCGCTCCTGTCTGTCTCAACTATTGGATCACTACGACAAGGTCCTAAATGCACTAGAAGACAAAAAGAATGCAGATGTAATATATACAGACTTTGCAAAAGCCTTCGACAAGTGTGACCATGGCGTAATAGCGCACAAAATGCGTGCTAAAGGAATAACAGGAAAAGTCGGTCGATGGATCTATAATTTCCTCACTAACAGAACACAGAGAGTAGTCGTCAACAGAGTAAAGTCCGAGGCAGCTACGGTGAAAAGCTCTGTTCCACAAGGCACAGTACTCGCTCCCATCTTGTTCCTCATCCTCATATCCGACATAGACAAGGATGTCAGCCACAGCACCGTGTCTTCCTTTGCAGATGACACCCGAATCTGCATGACAGTGTCTTCCATTGCAGACACTGCAAAGCTCCAGGCAGACATCAACCAAATCTTTCAGTGGGCTGCAGAAAACAATATGAAGTTCAACGATGAGAAATTTCAATTACTCAGATATGGTAAACATGAGGAAATTAAATCTTCATCAGAGTACAAAACAAATTCTGGCCACAAAATAGAGCGAAACACCAACGTCAAAGACCTGGGAGTGATCATGTCGGAGGATCTCACCTTCAAGGACCATAACATTGTATCAATCGCATCTGCTAGAAAAATGACAGGATGGATAATGAGAACCTTCAAAACTAGGGAGGCCAAGCCCATGATGACACTCTTCAGGTCACTTGTTCTATCTAGGCTGGAATATTGCTGCACACTAACAGCACCTTTCAAGGCAGGTGAAATTGCCGACCTAGAAAATGTACAGAGAACTTTCACGGCGCGCATAACGGAGATAAAACACCTCAATTACTGGGAGCGCTTGAGGTTCCTAAACCTGTATTCCCTGGAACGCAGGAGGGAGAGATACATGATTATATACACCTGGAAAATCCTAGAGGGACTAGTACCGAACTTGCACACGAAAATCACTCACTACGAAAGCAAAAGACTTGGCAGACGATGCACCATCCCCCCAATGAAAAGCAGGGGTGTCACTAGCACGTTAAGAGACCATACAATAAGTGTCAGGGGCCCGAGACTGTTCAACTGCCTCCCAGCACACATAAGGGGGATTACCAACAGACCCCTGGCAGTCTTCAAGCTGGCACTGGACAAGCACCTAAAGTCAGTTCCTGATCAGCCGGGCTGTGGCTCGTACGTTGGTTTGCGTGCAGCCAGCAGCAACAGCCTGGTTGATCAGGCTCTGATCCACCAGGAGGCCTGGTCACAGACCGGGCCGCGGGGGCGTTGACCCCCGGAACTCTCTCCAGGTAAACTCCAGGTAGGTACATGTCACTAGTGCTCCATGAGTAATCGGTAACAACTCCCTCACCCAAAATGTAGAAGGAGTTCTAAAGCCCATGATTTCATCTACCTTTTCTGCTTTGAAAAAACGTCAAAAAACCAAATGCTGCCTTTGTTTTCCTAACAGGATAAGTAAACATAAGTAGGGAAAGTAAGCTTTATTCAGGTATACACAAATACAGTTACATAGAATTATCATACATAGCAGCATATGTGTAGAGAACCTAGGATAACCCAAAAAAGTCAGACAGAGTGACTTATTTCCATTGGGGTCCTTTTACCTTATTATTATAATATAAAGGTTATAATATTTTCTTATTATTCTATAATGAAGATAACATCTTATTATCATACTAAAAAGACTATCTACTACACGAGGGTCATTAAGACTATCTACAATACGAGGGTCATTACTAGGGATAAGGTAAAATTTACACGTATTTTAGCTAAAAAATAGAAAATCATTCCCCTCCCTTTCTGTAGCTACATTCATCAGACACTTTTTGGCACTCTTCTTGAACTGGTTCATGCTATGACTTGCTTTGACATGTGCGGCTAGTCTGTTCCATTCCTTTATTGCTGTACAATAAAAGGTGTTTGAAGCCTGGCCACTGACTGTGGGTACTACAAAGTTGTGCTCTCTCCCCCTAGTACTATGATTGCTTTGGTTCCCAACCTTGACAAAATTGACAGCAAGATATTCTGGACACTGTTTGTGAGCAATTTTATAAACATGATTTAGCTTCAGTTGTTTTACTCTGTCTTCAACATTCAGCATATCCAACTGCTGTAATTCATCCTGGCCTACATGTTCTCTTGGTCCCAGCCCCAGGATGAATCTTACGATTTTGTTCTGGGTGATTTGCAGTCTATCTTTCAGTTTTTTTGTCAAGGCAGAGTACCAAGAAGAGCAAGCGTAATCCATATGGCATTGTATAAGGGCTAGACATAGGGTCCTGCGAGCCTCAGTAGGTAGACACTGTGCTTGTCTATACAGGAACTTCAGTCTGGCATTCGCTTTCTTTACTACACTGTTCCCTATCAATTCTCCTGACATGCATGGGTCAAAGGGGATTCCCAGATATTTTACTGATGAAACCAAAGTGATGGACTCCCCATTACACTGAACATTAAAATTATTTACCCTTCTCAGTTTATGTTTCGTTCCAAAGAGAATGGCTTCAGTTTTCCCTAGGTGTAATGATAGTTTGTTGTCTACTAACCATTTGCTGCAGGACTCCAGTTCCAGTGTTAAAACATTAGCAATATCTTGTGGGTCTTTACCTGTCACTAACAGAGCACTGTCATCTGCATACAGTAGGAGTTTGCACTTGACACTGATAGGCATATCATTGACATAACATAAGAATAGTAAGGGACCCAGAATACTACCTTGGGGAACTCCACATGTTATCGGCAGGGGTTCTGATTCCGTTTTGTTGATTTTGACTATTTGTCTCCTGTTGCTAAGGTAGGACTTAAACCAGTCTACAGAACCTATACCGATAGCTTGAAGTTTATTACATAATATATTGTGGTTGACAGTATCGAAGGCCTTTTGCAGGTCTAAGGTTACCATACCTATGAGGTTCCCTTTTGACATTTCAGTTCTCAGGTAATCCATCAGATTAATAAGGGAGGTATCGGTTGAGTAGGATCTTCTAAAGCCCGATTGATAGCTATGGAGAATGCTGTTGTCATTAAGGTACTTAACTACTTGAGAATACACCGCCCTCTCTAGAATTTTAGATATTATACTGAGTATACTAACAGGTCTATAGTTGCTTACATCAGACCTATTATTTTTCTTGAAGATAGGAGTAACTCTGGCCTCCTTGAACCCCTCCGGTACGGTATTAGTGGTGATTGATAGATTTATTATGTGAGCAATAGGGATTGACAGTTCAGAAGCACCATC
>NW_027195625.1:0-20000 GCF_038502225.1 Cherax quadricarinatus | reverse complement strand
GCAGATATCGAGGACATCACATATGAAAGACCCCTTGGGGCCAGTGACCATGTGGTTTTAAGCTTCGAATACACAGTAGAGCTACAAGTGGAGGGAGAAGCAGGAAGGCCAGGACGAATGAAGCCAAACTACAAGAAAGGGGACTACATAGGAATGAGGAACTTCCTGAACGGGGTTCAGTGGGACAGAGAACTGGCAGGGAAGCCAGTTAATGAGATGATGGAATATGTAGCAACAAAATGCAAGGAGGCTGAGGAGAGGTTTGTACCCAAGGGTAACAGGAATAATGAAAAAGCCAGGATGAGCCCATGGTTTACCCAAAGGTGCAGGGAGGCAAAAACCAAGTGTGCTAGGGAATGGAAGAAATATAGAAGGCAAAGGACCCAGGAGAATAAGGAGAGCAGTCGTAGAGCCAGAAACGAATATGCACAGATAAGAAGGGAGGCCCAAAGACAATATGAAAACGACATAGCAGCGAAAGCCAAATCTGACCCGAAACTGTTGTACAGCCACATCAGGAGGAAAACAACAGTCAAGGACCAGGTAATCAGGCTAAGGAAGGAAGGAGGAGAGACAACAAGAAATGACCGTGAAGTATGTGAGGAACTCAACAAGAGATTCAAAGAAGTGTTCACAGAGGAGACAGAAGGGGCTCCAGAAAGACGGAGAGGTGGGGCACACCACCATGTGCTGGACACAGTGCACACAACCGAGGAAGAAGTGAAGAGGCTTCTGAGTGAGCTAGATACCTCAAAGGCAATGGGGCCAGATAACATCTCCCCATGGGTATTGAGAGAGGGAGCAGAGGCGCTATGTGTACCCCTAACAACAATATTCAATACATCTATCGAAACAGGGAGATTGCCTGAGGCATGGAAGACAGCAAATGTAGTCCCAATCTTTAAAAAAGGAGACAGACATGAAGCATTAAACTACAGACCAGTGTCACTGACATGTATAGTATGCAAAATCATGGAGAAGATTATCAGGAGAAGAGTGGTGGAACACCTAGAAAGGAACGATCTCATCAACAGCAGCCAACATGGTTTCAGGGACGGGAAATCCTGTGTCACAAACCTACTGGAGTTCTATGACATGGTGACAGCAGTAAGACAAGAGAGAGAGGGGTGGGTGGATTGCATTTTCTTGGACTGCAAGAAGGCGTTTGACACAGTTCCACACAAGAGATTGGTGCAAAAACTGGAGGACCAAGCAGGGATAACAGGGAAGGCACTACAATGGATCAGGGAATACTTGTCAGGAAGACAGCAGCGAGTCATGGTACGTGGCGAGGTGTCAGAGTGGGCACCTGTGACCAGCGGGGTCCCACAGGGGTCAGTCCTAGGACCAGTGCTGTTTCTGGTATTTGTGAACGACATGACGGAAGGAATAGACTCTGAGGTGTCCCTGTTTGCAGATGACGTGAAGTTGATGAGAAGAATTCACTCGATCGAAGACCAGGCAGAACTACAAAGGGATCTGGACAGGCTGCAGACCTGGTCCAGCAATTGGCTCCTGGAGTTCAATCCCACCAAGTGCAAAGTCATGAAGATTGGGGAAGGGCAAAGAAGACCGCAGACGGAGTACAGTCTAGGGGGCCAGAGACTACAAACCTCACTCAAGGAAAAAGATCTTGGGGTGAGTATAACACCAGGCACATCTCCTGAAGCGCACATCAACCAAATAACTGCTGCAGCATATGGGCGCCTAGCAAACCTCAGAACAGCATTCCGACATCTTAATAAGGAATCATTCAGGACCCTGTACACCGTGTACGTTAGGCCCATATTGGAGTATGCGGCACCAGTTTGGAACCCACACCTAGCCAAGCACGTAAAGAAACTAGAGAAAGTGCAAAGGTTTGCAACAAGACTAGTCCCAGAGCTAAGAGGTATGTCCTACGAGGAGAGGTTAAGGGAAATCAACCTGACGACACTGGAGGACAGGAGAGATAGGGGGGACATGATAACGACATACAAAATACTGAGAGGAATTGACAAGGTGGACAAAGACAGGATGTTCCAGAGATTGGACACAGTAACAAGGGGACACAGTTGGAAGCTGAAGACACAGATGAATCACAGGGATGTTAGGAAGTATTTCTTCAGCCACAGAGTAGTCAGTAAGTGGAATAGTTTGGGAAGCGATGTAGTGGAGGCAGGATCCATACATAGCTTTAAGCAGAGGTATGATAAAGCTCACGGCTCAGGGAGAGTGACCTAGTAGCGATCAGTGAAGAGGCGGGGCCAGGAGCTCGGACTCGACCCCCGCAACCTCAACTAGGTGAGTACAACTAGGTGAGTACACACACACACACACACACACACACACACACACACACACACACACACACACACACACACACACACACACACACACACACACACACACACACACACACACACACACATTAAAAAAATTAGTACCGGTATAATACCTTATTAAAGTCCAAACCTTGAATCTCTTCGGAGAAAATGCACCTCCCAAGAAAGAGGAAACTCCCAACTGTTGGATAAATTTAACAGTGTCTAAGTTTGAGTATGGTGAAGAGCGTGCTAACAGGATGGTGGATGATCAGATTGGGGAGAGAGGTCACTTTTGACTCAGCTGGTTAGAGGTCCTTACCTTTCTCCACTCCCAGAGGAGTGGGAAGGATCCAATGTTCTTCAGCTGGCCAGGGATTCTTAACCTCTTGCATTCCTAGAGATGAGTAGGGAGGTTGCAAGTTTCTCCTCCTTCAAGCTGATCTGGAGTGCTGTTTCTCCTCCACTATTACATGATGCACTTACCATACTGGGGACTTCTACTGTTGCCTCTTTTCCCAGGTCTACTACTACCGTTTCATTGATCACAGTTACTACTACTACCACCATCGATGCTGTAGCCACACCAATAACTATCATCGCCACGCACCGCCCACGCTACCACCAACTCCAAAAATTACCCACCCTTCATCAACAATCATCAACCATCATCAGAACAACAACAAACACCAGAGAGATCCTTACCTTTATTATTCCCACCACCCTCGCCGCACCCGATACACCTCTCGTGATTTGTTTCCTCTTTGTAACAGTTATATTTAACATGATAGCAGCACGCTGTTGATGTATCCAATTTTATTTAAATTGCAAAAAATAATGACTAGCTTTAAAATCACACAATGAATCTAGTTCCGATAAGTTAGAGGTCGCTGCTGCTTGGCCGTGGACTACACTAGCATCACGTGACCTTAGGCTTGCCGCGCCCCTGCCACGGGTCAATTTATGACAAAGACCTGTGTCAGGGTTTTTTCCCTTGACGAATAAACAAACAACAACCACTTGACAAATAGCTGTCACTGTCTTGGTCTCTCAATATGGGTCGTGAGCTCCACCGGTCACAGTGGCCGACCTGTGTGAGACGGAGGACATAATGTGTTTGCCCGTGCTAAAGTAACGAAATGTAAATCAAATAAAGGAGGCTGAAGTGAATGTAAAATTTGAGATGTAAATAACTACTAGAGTATGAAAAGAAAAAGGCCTGGGAATAGGCCTCGCGGTTATTGGTCTGATACCAGGAGCCAGCCGCACCTAATCTGTCATATGCACCACAGCCTGGCTGATCAGGGACTGAGTTGAGGAACTTTTCAAGTGCATTTTTGAAGACTACCAAGTCTTAGTTTCTTTACGTTAATTGATCTGTCTCTCTTTACGCATTCATCGAGCCCATGATTCTCATGGGAAGAATGTTGCACCACCTACCAAGTCTCTGGGTAAAATAAGCAAGTGAATGCGATACCACAATAAAATTCGCCTCTAGCCTAACCTGTAAATGAACATGAAAAAGAAAAGTTTGCCAATAGATTGCTAACAGAATGAATAAACGAAGCTTTTGGTGATGAACCTCACGTCACCAGTCAAATGAAGATCAGGTACATGGAGGTCAACTCCACAAACAATGGAGTACAAATAAGTGAGCAAACACAATGCGTAACTACAACCATTCCAGCTATAGCCAGCGGAAATTATTTGGCTCTACTCCACCACCGCCACCGTCAACAACTTTAGCCCACCCTAGGTAATATGTCACCGTTCTTCTTATCAAACTGATGATGAGCGAGTCGATGGGTCAACTCTGTAACTGGCTACGTGTTATCGGAGCCTGATGATCCCTCCAATCCCTGCAGAGATGAGAAGGCAGGTCGAGACTGGCAGACAGAGACGAACTTCAGTACTTCTTCATCTATTAAATACACTGAGGGAAGTATGCATCGAAGATTGAAGTTTTTATCTCTGTTGGCTACAGTGAAGATCTAAGATACAGCTAAGTGAATCAGGTAATAGAACAATACAGCAAGGAAACAAGACACTTTTGCAAGGTGAATGACGGTGGTTGTAGACTACGAGGGACGGTCGCGAATCAGTATTTTTTGTTTCGTGAATAAACTCACCTTCTCACATAATGAGCTATCAACACCACTAATGCCCCTTACAAAAGAACTAAACTCATCGCTCAACACCATTAACAAAATTACTTGCCAGCATCGCTACAATGTAACCGGCGAGACTGTGGTGTAGTTGTTAATAATATACAGAATTAGAAGAGCAAAATAATCAGAAGTGGGTTATGGTGTTATGATAAAGGATTCAGTGGAGCGTTATATACGGCGAATACCCCAACCAACACCATACCCACCTTGTCCCAAAACCCACCCTGTTCCCCACCAAACACCACACCCTCCCTGTCCCTTACCCAAAACCACACCCACCCTGTCCCTCATTCAACACCACACCCAATCTGTCCCTCACCCAACACCACACCCAATCTGTCCCTCACCCAACACCACACCCAATCTGTCCCTCACCCAACACCACACCCACCCTGTCCCTCACCCAACACCACACCCACCCTGTCCCTCATTCAACACCACACCCAATCTGTCCCTCACCCAACACCACACCCACCCTGTCCCTCACCCAACACCACACCCACCCTGTTCCTCACCCAACACCACACCCAATCTGTCCCTCACCCAACACCACACTCACCCTGTCCCTCACCCAACACCAAACCCACCCTGTCCCTCACCCAACACCACACCCAATCTGTCCCTCACCCAACACCACACCCACCCAGTCCCTCACCCAACACCACACCCAATCTGTCCCTCACCCAACACCACACCCACTCTGTCCCTCACCCAACACCACACCCACCCTGTCCCTCACCCAACACCACACCCACCCTGTCCCTCACCCAACACCACACCCAATCTGTCCCTCACCCAACACCACACCCAATCTGTCCCTCACCCAACACCACACCCTAACTGTCCCTTACCCAACACCACACCCAATCTGTCCCTCACCCAACACCACACCCAATCTGTCCCTCACCCAACACCACACCCACCCTGTCCCTCACCCAACACCACCCCCACCCTGTCCCTCACCCAACACCACACCCACCCTGTCCCTCACCCAACACCACACCCTCCCTGTCCCTTACCCAAAACCACACCCACCCTGTCCCTCACCCAACACCACACCCACCCTGTCCCTCACCCAACACCACACCCAATCTGTCCCTCACCCAACACCACACCCAATCTGTCCCTCACCCAACACCACACCCAATCTGTCCCTCACCCAACACCACACCCAATCTGTCCCTCACCCAACACCACACCCAATCTGTCCCTCACCCAACACCACACCCAATCTGTCCCTCACCCAACACCACACCCACCCTGTCCCTCACCCAACACCACACCCACCCTGTCCCTCACCCAACACCACACTCAATCTGTCCCTCACCCAACACCACACTCACCCTGTCCCTCACCCAACACCACACTCACCCTGTCCCTCACCCAACACCACACTCACCCTGTCCCTCACCCAACACCACACTCACCCTGTCCCTCACCCAACACCACACTCACCCTGTCCCTCACCCAACACCACACACACCCGGGCCCTCACCCAACACCACACCCACGCTGTCCCTCACCCAACACCACACTCACCCTGTCCCTCACCCAACACCACACTCACCCTGTCCCTCACCCAACACCACACCCACTCTGTCCCTCACCCACCACCACACTCACCCTGTCCCTCACCCAACACCACACCCACCCTGTCCCTCACCCAACACCACACCCAATCTGTCCCTCACCCAACACCACACTCACCCTGTCCCTCACCCAACACCACACTCACCCTGTCCCTCACCCAACACCACACCCACCCTGTCCCTCACCCAACACCACATCCACCCTGTTCCCCACCAAACACCACACCCATCCCATTTCCTCACCCAACACCACACCCACCCCTTTTGCTTACCCAACAACACACCCATCCTGTCCCTCACTTAACACCACAACCACACTGTCCCTCACCCAACACTACACCCACCCTGTCCCTCACCCCACACCACCCCTCCCAGTCCCTTACCCAACACCACACCCACCCCATTTCCTCTCCCCCCACCCCATTTCCTCACCCAACACCACACCCACTCTGTCAATCACTCAACTCCACACTCACTGTCACCTCACCCAATACCATACCGACCATGTTCCTCACCCGACACTTTACCTTCTCCACCTAATACTCATAAACCCCACCCCACTGTCTCCTCAATCCTACGTTCTGCCTTCTACCTCCCTCTCCCATCTTCACCCCTCGTTCAGACCTCTTCCAGCTCACACTTACTTCCCCTCACAGAAATATAGCTCACGTTACCATTATTAGGCATTATTATGGTAAGTAAGATATGGTTAACTTGAGAAAGTACCTGGAGGTTACCTGGAGGTTATTCCGGGGATCAACGCCCCCGCGGCCCGGTCCATGACCAGGCCTCCCGATGGATCAGGGCCTGATCAACTAGGCTGTTACTGCTGGCCGCACGCAGTCCAACGTACGAGCCACAGCCCGGCTGATCCGGCACTGACTTTAGGTATCTGTCCAGCTCTCTCTTGAAGGCAGCCAGGGGTTTATTGGCAATTCCCCTAATGCTTGATGGGAGGCTGTTGAACAGTTTTGGGCCCCGGACACTTATGGTGTTTTCCCTTAGTGTACCAATGGCGCCCCTACTTTTTATTGGGGGCATTTTGCATCGCCTGCCCAGTCTTTTACTTTCGTAGGGAGTGATTTCTGTGTGCAGATTTGGGACCATTCCTTCCAAGATTTTCCAAGTGTAGATTATGATATATCTCTCCCTCCTGCGTTCCAACGAGTACAAGTCAAGTGCTTCCAAGCGTTCCCAGTAGTTAAGGTGCTTGACAGAACTTATACGTGCAGTAAAGGATCTCTGTACACTCTCTAGATCTGCGATTTCACCTGCTTTGAATGGAGATGTTAATGTACAGCAGTATTCCAGCCTAGAGAGAACAAGTGATTTGAAAAGGATCATCATGGGCTTGGCATCTCTCGTTTTGAAAGTTCTCATTATCCATCCTATCATTTTCTTTGCACGTGCGATCGTGGCACTGTTGTGATCCTTGAAAGTGAGATCCTCAGACATTACTACTCCCAGGTCCCTTACATTAGTTTTCCGCTCTATTGTATGGCCGGAGTCAGTAGTATACTCTGTTCTAGTTATTATCTCCTCCAGTTTTCCATAACGGAGTAGTTGGAATTTGTCCTCATTGAACATCATATTGTTTACCGTTGCCCACTGGAAAACTTTGTTTATATCTTCTTGGAGGTTAACCGCGTCCTCAGCAGATGACAGCCTCATGCAGATCCTAGTATCATCCGCAAAGGATGATACGGTGCTGTGGTGTATATCTCTGTTTATGTCTGATATGAGGATAAGGAATAAGATGGGGGCGAGTACTGTGCCTTGTGGAACAGAGCTCTTCACTATGGCAGCCTCCGATTTAACTCTGTTGACCACTACTCTTTGTGTTCGATTTGTTAGGAAGTTGAAGATCCATCTCCCCACTTTCCCAGTTATTCCTTTAGCACGTATGAAATATATTTTTTTCGTTAGGTTCAGAATGATTTTGGCGAAATTATTGCATACACAAATTTTCACTTGTCCTATATGGCAAGATGATCGTTGCTGTTTAAGCCAAGCCAAGATCGCAAGTTCTGCCTATTCGGCACGACATACATATATATATATATATATATATATATATATATATCTATATATATATATATATATATATATATATATATATATATATATATATATATATATATATATATATATATATATATATATTTATATGTATATATATATATATATATATATATATATATATATATATATATATATATATATATATATATATATATATATATATATATATATATATATATATATGTCGTGCCGAATATGTAAAACTGGTCAATTAGCAAGAACTCATTTAAAATTACGTCCTTTCTGAAATTTTCTCTTATACGTTTAAAGATATAATTTTTTCATTAATGTTGATGTAAAAATTTATAATTTTGCACCAAAAGAATAAACCAGGTCCTCGTTATTTGCGAAGATAAGGTCAAGTGTGTTTCCTAGTCTTGTTGGCTCCACTATCTGCTGGCTTAAGGTGTGTTTTTCGCAGAGACTTGGTAGTGCCTTACTAAAGCAGATAAAATAAATGCAATAGTAATTATGGAAGAAAATGATTACCAAGAAAAAAATTAATAATCTCTTAGGTGACACTGAAACCTATTCTAAACTTAGAAAAAATCCCCTAGAAATCGTTAACAGCAATTTCAATAAAACAATAAAACTTCTACTGAAAGGCAAAGATGAATTAGTCAAACAAGTTACTTCCACTAATCCATCTTTACCTTACATGTATGGACTAATAAAAACACACAAACCAGGGAATCGTTCTTAGTAACCTATACATAAATTTTTTTTAAACAAGGCTGCTTAACATAATCCTCCCTAATAGAGCTAAATGGTTCAGATATGATGATATTGTGTGTCTTATGCCCAAGAATGTAGATATACACCATTTCCTTGGCAAATTAAATAGCTTAGCCCATTCTATAAACTTTACTGTTGAGTTTGAAGAAAATAACTCATTTCCTTTTCTAGATGTTTTAATTATTAAGGGTAATATTGAATTCAAATTTAAAGTTTACAGAAAACCTACAAATAACTGTTCCTATGTACACTATTATTCTTCACATCAAGATAGAGTTAAACTGTCTGTCTCATCATTGTTTTTGAGAGCTTTACGTATTTGTAGTCCAGAGTTCATAAATGAGGAAATATCCAAAATTTATGAAATAGCTAATGATTTGAAATACCCAAGAAACGTAATTGATAAATATTTTAAAATTGCTAGAAATACTTTTTACAATCCAAAAAGGGGCAACCAGCCTTATTCAACTAAAAATATGTTGGTTCTCCCTTACCATGAAAACTTGGTTGATATATCTTCTCTTCTTAAGACTTTTAATATCAAAGTTGTATTTAAAAATCTTGATACAGTAAAAAAAAACTTTTGATAAAGAATTCCCCCCAAAATGCTGACGGATGTGTCTATAAGATTCCTTGTAAAATTTGCGATAAAGTTTATTACGGTCAAACTGGTAAAAGTCTCGAACTAAGATTAAAACAACATAAATATAGCATTAGAACTGGACAAGATTCCAATGCTCTATTTATTCATGTGAGAGATTTTAACCATCCAATTGATTTTCAAAAAGTTGAGAAAGTTGTATCAAGCAAGTCCATGGTCGACAGGAATATAATTGAATCTTGTTTCATAAAAAGCAGTTTTGACAATAATATGAATATTTCCTTTGGTTTATATAAATTAGATCCATTTATAATTAATAGAATTTGGGAAGAATTTAATAATACATTGGACAAATAATAAATTTTAAAATTCTTAATTCTTGGGTAGAATAGTTTGTTGGTGGGTTGTGTGAAGGACCTGTCTAGTTGGGCCAGCGGGCCTGCTGCAGTGTTCCCTTTCTTATGAGTCGCGCGTCAGGTGTTGCTTTGTTGTGGGATGTGATAGTGAGGTGTGGTCTAGACCCTTTATATGCCTTCCTTTGATGCATTACTTTTATTGTTCCTTGATAATGTGAGTAGTCACGAAAGCGCTTGGAATTTCTCTATTCTTTCACAGTGGTTGTTTTGCATATTCTGAAATCACCTGTTTACTGTGATCTTATTGCATATATATATATATATATATATATATATATATATATATATATATATATATATATATATATATATATATATATATATATATATATATATATATATATATATATATATATATATATATATATATATATATATATATATATATATATATATATATATATATATATATATATATATATATATATATATATATATGATATTTAGTTGGGTTAGGCTAAAATAAATTGTTCTTGTTATAATAAGGTTAGGTAAGTTTTCTAAGATTCTTTTGGTGCAAAATTAAAAAATTTTACATTAACATTAATGAAAAAAATATATCTTTAAACGTATAAGAGAAAATTTTAGAAAGGACTTAATTTTAAATGAGTTCTTGCTAATTGACCAGTTTTACATATTCGGCACGACATATATATATATATATATATATATATATATATATATATATATATATATATATATATATATATATATATATATATATATATATATCATTGATCCTGTTGCTGATAATACAAGTACAAAAATATATGTATTAAATTTTCTGATGCTTTGCTAAAAGTCTCTCGGGAACTACTAGCACAACTCACCTGAAACGCTGCAGATCTCAACAATATCAAGGACATAAGGATTAGGAATAAAAAGTTTCTTAGTTTCGATGTGACTTCCTTGTTCACTAAATTGTCCACCATTCAAGCCACTGACCTACTTAAGCAAAATTTCAAGATGGCCTAAATTTACATTACCTGCGTAAGAGATCATTAATGCAATTTCAATTATTTTTCGTTTGAAGACTTCAATTACAAGCAGCGTTACGAATGGGTCATGGGTTCAACTCTGTGCTGTGATGACCAACCTATGTATACATGGAGCACCTACAGGAAAACAAACTGAAGTTCCATTCCCAAAAGGCAAGACATGGCTAAGATTCGCCGACGATAGCCTAGTCATTGCCCCTGACGCCTCAGCACTCGGAAACTCCTCAAAACATAGCAATTCTGTGGAACTTCCCATCAAGTTCAATATTAACAACGGACAGATTCCTTTCCTAGACGTACTGATTCGAGAAGATGATGATAAACTTGATTTCATGGCCTATCGAAAACGGACTAATAAAATAACCTACATTATCATTCACATCATGACAGTAGAATTAAGCGTGGGATCATCATTATTTTTTTTTACAGCACATAGGATATCTTCCACTGCCGCATCCATCGAAGGTATACACACACACATATATATATATATATATATATATATATATATATATATATATATATATATATATATATATATATATATATATATATATATATATATATATATATATATGTGAAGCATATATGTGAACAGTATTTAGATAAAGGTAGGGAAGTTTTTATTGCATTTATGGATTTAGAAAAGGCATATGATAGAGTGGATAGAGGAGCAATGTGGCAGATGTTGCAAGTATATGGAATAGGTGGTAAGTTATAAAATGCTGTAAAGAGTTTTTATGAGGATAGTGAGGCTCAGGTTAGGGTGTGTAGAAGAGAGACTACTTCCCGGTAAAAGTAGGTCTTAGACAGGGATGTGTAATGTCACCATGGTTGTTTAATATATTTATAGATGGGGTTGTAAAGGAAGTAAATGCTAGGGTGTTTGGGAGAGGGGTGGGATTAAATTATGGGGAATCAAATTCAAAATGGGAATTGACACAGTTACTTTTTGCTGATGATACTGTGCTTATGGGAGATTCTAAAGAAAAATTGCAAAGGTTAGTGGATGAGTTTGGGAATGTGTGTAAAGGTAGAAAGTTGAAAGTGAACATAGAAAAGAGTAAGGTGATGAGGGTGTCAAATGATTTAGATAAAGAAAAATTGGATATCAAATTGGGGAGGAGGAGTATGGAAGAAGTGAATGTTTTCATTGGGTGGTAAATAGCAGCGAGGAGACGGTATATATATATATATATATATAGTATAGGAATATTTTATTACATAATATGGCACAGAAGATTTAAGAGATACATTGTTGATATAAAGGTGGCATATACGGTACATGTTGTTACGTGTGTATCACCGATTATAAGGCGAAAATCTCATCCAGCTCCTCAGAGCTGGGGAGTGTGCCCAAAATGCAGCATGCATTACCCCTCTGAACAGCCGCACTGAGCCGCTGGAACAGAAAACTAGCCGCCCTGGGATCCCTAGTTACCCTGATGAGTCTTTTTCCCAGCTCCTTAAGGAAATTAGATGCACTCTTTCCCCATGAGCCAAGGGTCTCTGAGCCTATGGGAACAAACATATAATGATGGGCATATATATATATATATATATATATATATATATATATATATATATATATATATATATATATATATATATATATATATATATATATATATATATATATATATATATATATATATATGTCGTGCCAAATATGTAAAACTGGTCAATTAGCAAGAACTCATTTAAAATTAAGTCCTTTCTCAAATTTTGTGTGTGTGTGTGTGTGTGTGTGTGTGTGTGTACTCACCTAGTTGTACTCACCTAGTTGAGGTTGCGGGGGTCGAGTCCGAGCTCCTGGCCCCGCCTCTTCACTGATCGCTACTAGGTCACTCTCCCTGAGCCGTGAGCTTTATCATACCTCTGCTTAAAGCTATGTATGGATCCTGCCTCCACTACATCGCTTCCCAAACTATTCCACTTACTGACTACTCTGTGGCTGAAGAAATACTTCCTAACATCCCTGTGATTCATCTGTGTCTTCAACTTCCAACTGTGTCCCCTTGTTACTGTGTCCAATCTCTGGAACATCCTGTCTTTGTCCACCTTGTCAATTCCTCTCAGTATTTTGTATGTCGTTATCATGTCCCCCCTATCTCTCCTGTCCTCCAGTGTCGTCAGGTTGATTTCCCTTAACCTCTCCTCGTAGGACATACCTCTTAGCTCTGGGACTAGTCTTGTTGCAAACCTTTGCACTTTCTCTAGTTTCTTTACGTGCTTGGCTAGGTGTGGGTTCCAAACTGGTGCCGCATACTCCAATATGGGCCTAACGTACACGGTGTACAGGGTCCTGAACGATTCCTTATTAAGATGTCGGAATGCTGTTCTGAGGTTTGCTAGGCGCCCATATGCTGCAGCAGTTATTTGGTTGATGTGCGCTTCAGGAGATGTGCCTGGTGTTATACTCACCCCAAGATCTTTTTCCTTGAGTGAGGTTTGTAGTCTCTGGCCCCCTAGACTGTACTCCGTCTGCGGTCTTCTTTGCCCTTCCCCAATCTTCATGACTTTGCACTTGGTGGGATTGAACTCCAGGAGCCAATTGCTGGACCAGGTCTGCAGCCTGTCCAGATCCCTTTGTAGTTCTGCCTGGTCTTCGATCGAGTGAATTCTTCTCATCAACTTCACGTCATCTGCAAACAGGGACACCTCAGAGTCTATTCCTTCCGTCATGTCGTTCACAAATACCAGAAACAGCACTGGTCCTAGGACTGACCCCTGTGGGACCCCGCTGGTCACAGGTGCCCACTCTGACACCTCGCCACGTACCATGACTCGCTGCTGTCTTCCTGACAAGTATTCCCTGATCCATTGTAGTGCCTTCCCTGTTATCCCTGCTTGGTCCTCCAGTTTTTGCACCAATCTCTTGTGTGGAACTGTGTCAAACGCCTTCTTGCAGTCCAAGAAAATGCAATCCACCCACCCCTCTCTCTCTTGTCTTACTGCTGTCACCATGTCATAGAACTCCAGTAGGTTTGTGACACAGGATTTCCCGTCCCTGAAACCATGTTGGCTGCTGTTGATGAGATCGTTCCTTTCTAGGTGTTCCACCACTCTTCTCCTGATAATCTTCTCCATGATTTTGCATACTATACATGTCAGTGACACTGGTCTGTAGTTTAATGCTTCATGTCTGTCTCCTTTTTTAAAGATTGGGACTACATTTGCTGTCTTCCATGCCTCAGGCAATCTCCCTGTTTCGATAGATGTATTGAATATTGTTGTTAGGGGTACACATAGCGCCTCTGCTCCCTCTCTCAATACCCATGGGGAGATGTTATCTGGCCCCATTGCCTTTGAGGTATCTAGCTCACTCAGAAGCCTCTTCACTTCTTCCTCGGTTGTGTGCACTGTGTCCAGCACATGGTGGTGTGCCCCACCTCTCCGTCTTTCTGGAGCCCCTTCTGTCTCCTCTGTGAACACTTCTTTGAATCTCTTGTTGAGTTCCTCACATACTTCACGGTCATTTCTTGTTGTCTCTCCTCCTTCCTTCCTTAGCCTGATTACCTGGTCCTTGACTGTTGTTTTCCTCCTGATGTGGCTGTACAACAGTTTCGGGTCAGATTTGGCTTTCGCTGCTATGTCATTTTCATATTGTCTTTGGGCCTCCCTTCTTATCTGTGCATATTCGTTTCTGGCTCTACGACTGCTCTCCTTATTCTCCTGGGTCCTTTGCCTTCTATATTTCTTCCATTCCCTAGCACACTTGGTTTTTGCCTCCCTGCACCTTTGGGTAAACCATGGGCTCATCCTGGCTTTTTCATTATTCCTGTTACCCTTGGGTACAAACCTCTCCTCAGCCTCCTTGCATTTTGTTGCTACATATTCCATCATCTCATTAACTGGCTTCCCTGCCAGTTCTCTGTCCCACTGAACCCCGTTCAGGAAGTTCCTCATTCCTATGTAGTCCCCTTTCTTGTAGTTTGGCTTCATTCGTCCTGGCCTTCCTGCTTCTCCCTCCACTTGTAGCTCTACTGTGTATTCGAAGCTTAAAACCACATGGTCACTGGCCCCAAGGGGTCTTTCATATGTGATGTCCTCGATATCTGCACTACTCAAGGTGAATACTAAGTCCAGCCTTGCTGGTTCATCCTCTCCTCTCTCTCTTGTAGTGTCCCTTACGTGTTGGCACATGAAGTTTTCCAGTACCACCTCCATCATCTTAGCCCTCCATGTATCTTGGCCCCCATGTGGGTCCAAGTTCTCCCAATCGATCTCCTTGTGGTTAAAGTCACCCATGATCAGGAGCTTTGCCCTGCATGCATGAGCTCTTCTGGCCACTCTAGCCAGTGTGTCAACCATCGCTCTATTGCTCTCGTCGTACTCTTGCCTTGGCCTCCTGCTGTTCTGTGGTGGGTTATACATCACTGCTATTACCACCTTGGGACCTCCAGAGTGAAGCGTTCCCGCTATGTAATCACTTTCTTCTCCGCTGTCTCCTCTCTCCAGCTCATCAAAATTCCAGCGATTTTTGATCAGCAATGCCACTCCTCCACCCCCCCTGTTCCCTCTGTCTTTCCTCAGGATTTGGTATCCCGTTGGAAAGATGGCATCTGTTATCATACCTGTAAGCTTGGTTTCTGTGAGAGCTATGATGTCCGGTGATGCTTCTTTGACTCTTTCATGCCACTCCTCCCACTTATTTGTTATTCCATCAGCGTTTGTGTACCATACCTTCAGTTTCCTTTCCAACACTGTGGTTTGGGGGGCCTGTGAGGGTGGGAGACCTGGTGGCATACTGTGGGATTCTATAGCTCGGTGTTGGGTGGAGGCTGTGGGTATGGATTGTAGTGTGTGTTGGGATGGTGTGATAGGTTGTATGGTTCTGAGAATAGTTGTGTGTGTGCTTGCCCTTGCTGTTCTGTTCTGCTCTGACTGACCTCTGCTGGTTCCATCCTTGTCTCTCTTCCTAGCTCCTTTCGCTTTTTTGTCCTCTCCCTCAGCTGCTGTCGTTCTGATTTTGTTCTGTCTCTGTCTAGGAACACCCTCTTGTACTCTTCCGAGTATTTCAATCATGGTTTCTCTTGGAGGATCCTGTTCCGCACTGTTTCCGTCCTGAGAATCAGCTTGATTGGTCGGTTTCTCCCCTTCGAGTACCCCCCTATTCTCTGAAAATTTACAATCTCGTCCATCTCTTCACCTATTTCCGTGATGATTTTCTCAATCTCCTTTCTTTCTTCCTGCTGCCTTTCAGTGTGTCCTTTCCTCTCTCTCCTGAAGCCCATGGATAAACACTGATTTTGCCCTTTCCTCCTCCCATTGCCTCACCCTCTGTGACTCTGGATCCTGCCTGTATGTGGTCAGTTTCTCCCTTGATTTTTCCAGTGGCTCTTGATAGGTCGAATGCTGAGGCACAACAAGGCTATCACCCTCTCCATCTGCAACCAGCTGATCTTCCCTTTCACTCCTTGGTCCTCCTTGGCAGGCTGATATGACCTTAGCATAATTCATAATTCCTTCCTTCCTGTTCGGCCTCGCAGCTTCACATGCTGTGTCTTCTCTGGTCACTGCCCCTGTAACTCGCTTCAGCCTATTTATCTCAACTTCTAGGACCCTTATCTTGGCTACTGCAGTTTCGACTTGTGCCTCCCAATTCTTTGTCTCCTTCTCCAACCTCTTTTCCAATTTCACAGAGAGCTCTTTCTCCATTTTTTCAGAAAGCTCTCCTAATTTTCTCTCCCACTCTTGTTCCATCCTTTTCCACTGCTCCTCCATCCACTCCTCCCTACCAGAACCATTCTCATCTGATCCTTGGTTCCTGCGAGTCCCCACCATTTTTTTTTTTTTGTGAGAGAAGAGAGAAGGGAAAGGTAGAAGGAGAGAGAGAGGGGAAGAGTGAGAAGGGAAAGGGGGAGAGTGTGAGAGGGGGAAAGAGAGAGAAGGGAAGGGAAGGAGAGGGGGAGAGTGAGAAGGGAAAAATGGAGAAGAGATGGAGAGAGAGAGAGAAGGGAAGGTAGAGAGAGGGGGATAGTGAGAAGGAAAAAGGGGGAGAGAGAGTGAGTGAGAGAGAGAGAGAGAGAGAGAATATATATATATATATATATATATATATATATATATATATATTATGTATATATGTCGTGCCGAATAGGCAGAATTTGCGATCTTGGCTTAAATAGCAACGCTCATCTTGCCATATAGGACAAGTGAAAATTTGTGTATGCAGTAATTTCGCCAAAATCATTCTGAACCTAACGAAAAAAATATATTTCACTGTGTTTGTTTAGTATTAAATTACTGTAAACAAATCTAAAATATATTTAGTTGGGTTAGGCTAAAATAAATTGCTCTTGTTATAATAAGGTTAGGCAAGTTTTCTAAGATTCTTTTGGTGCAAAATTAAATTTTTTTACATTAACATTAATGAAAAAAATATATCTTTAAACGTATATGAGAAAATTTTAGAAAGGACTTAATTTTAAATGAGTTCTTGCTAATTGACCAGTTTTACATATTCGGCACGACATATATATATATATATATATATATATATATATATATATATATATATATATATATATATATATATATATATATATAGGAGTCTGTGGAGACAAAGAACTTTGTCCTTGGAGGCAAAGAGGGGAATGTATGAGAGTATAGTTTTACCAACGCTCTTATATGGGTGTGAAGCATGGGTGATGAATGTTGCAGCGAGGAGAAGGCTGGAGGCAGTGGAGATGTCATGTCTGAGGGCAATGTGTGGTGTGAATATAATACAGAGAATTCGTAGTTTGGAAGTTAGGAGGAGGTGCGGGATTACCAAAACTATTGTCCAGAGGGCTGAGGAAGGGTTGTTGAGGTGGTTCGGACATGTAGAGAGAATGGAGCGAAACAGAGTGACTTCAAGAGTGTATCAGTCTGTAGTGGAAGGAAGGCGGGGTAGGGGTCGGCCTAGGAAAGGTTGGAGGGAGGGGGTAAAGGAGGTTTTGTGTGCGACTTCCAGCAGGCATGCGTGAGCGTGTTTGATAGGAGTGAAAGGAGACAAATGGTTTTTAATACTTGACGTGCTGTTGGAGTGTGAGCAAAGTAACATTTATGAAGGGATTCAGGGAAACCGGCAGGCCGGACTTGAGTCCTGGAGATGGGAAGTACAGTGCCTGCACTCTGAAGGAGGGGTGTTAATGTTGCAGTTTAAAAATGTGTGTGTGTGTGTGTGTGTGTGTGTGTGTGTGTGTGTGTGTGTGTGTGTGTGTGTGTGTGTGTGTGTGTGTGTGTGTGTACTCACCTAATTGTGGTTGCAGGGGTCGAGACTCAGCTCCTGGCCCCGCCTCTTCACTGATCGCTACTAGGTCCTCTCCCTCTCTGCTTCCTGAGCTTTGTCATACCTCTTCTTAAAACTATGTATGGTTCCTGCCTCCACTACTTCACTTGCTAGGCTATTCCACTTCCTGATGACTCTATGACTGAAGAAATACTTCCTAACGTCCCTGTGACTCGTCTGAGTCTTCAGCTTCCAGTTGTGACCCCTTGTTTCTGTGTCCCCTCTCTGGAACATCCTATCTCTGTCCACCTTGTCTATTCCCCACAGTATCTTGTATGTCGTTATCATGTCTCCCTGACCCTTCTGTCCTCCAGTGTCTTTTGTGTGTGTGTGTGTGTGTGTGTGTGTGTGTGTGTGTGTGTGTGTGTGTGTGTGTGTGTGTGTGTGTGTGTGTGTGTGTGTGTGTGTGTGTGTGTGTATGTGTGTGTATGTGTGTGTGTATGTGTGTATGTGTGTGTATGTGTGTGTATGTGTGTGTATGTGTGTGTATGTGTGTGTATGTGTGTGTATGTGTGTGTATGTGTGTGTATGTGTGTGTATGTGTGTGTATGTGTGTATGTGTGTGTGTGTATGTGTGTGTGCGTGTGTGTATGTGTGTGTGAGTGTGTGTGTGTGTGTGTGTGTGTGTGTGTGTGTGTGTGTCTTAGCCATTCTGTACTAATATTTATATTGATCCTTGATAAATATGTCCATTTACCTGAAACAGGACATTGTACTTTCTGCAGTACTTCTGAATTTTTTCCATACATGGGAATGTATTAGATAAGTTTCACCGTCGTCGACGACTGTTACAACTCCATAAAGAATCGTCAGACAAGGCAATCAGGAGCAGCGGTCACCCAGCTGGTGCTGTGTAGCCTGTGTGGCCGATGGCTCACTGTGGAGGGTTAGGGAACGAATTGTAAATAATAGCATAGGCAACTATATATTATACTGCAGTTGAACTCAGCGTCAAAGGGAATATAGAAAGACACCTTTTACATTCGGCTACTAATCCACAAATTAGGCATGTGCATCGTTTGGAAGGTTTTATTAGGATACGTTTTGCTCACCAGAAGCTTTATGAGTCTAATGTCGAGTTAAGAAAACATAGGTAAATATAGGTAAGTAAGGATAGGTTATAATGTAGGACTGGCGTGTGAAACACAATGGTTGCAGCTGATAACTGTGACTTGACTGTCTAGGATCAATTTAACTAAAACTTTCCTTACGTTAAAACTTCCGGTGTGCTGTATAACTTTAATGCCTAAAGTGAACATAATGCCGTACATCAGCCGATATTACAAAGAAACTAGAGAGATTCAGCCTTTTACCAAGAAAGAGAGGAAGGAGGAATTACAAGACAGCATGGAAACAATACATATTACATGGAACTGAAGTGAAACAAGAACAAACATGTTATATTCCAGAATAAATGAATCATAAAGAAGAAAAAAGACGTATATGAGAAGGCAATAGAACGATATAAGTTTCGGTAAATGATCAGGTGATCAAACCCAATATAAACAGAGGAGAAAATAGAGTATAACAGAGAAGTTTGTCAAGAGCTCAGTAACAGATTCCAAGAGATGTTTACAAATGAAACAGAGCAATTACGTGAAGGAAGAGAGGAGAGGCGTCACTACAGGAGGCTGAACAGCATATCTGTGGCAGGAGACGTGAAAAAAAAGCCTGAAGGATAACGAGATCAGATAATGCCTTGCCAAGGGTACTAAGGAAGACTGCTGAGATGTTAAGAAAACCACTAACGAGGAGCTACACCACATAACTAGAAACAAGAACTGTCAAGGCAGTTAGAAAACGTGAATCGTAGTACCAATGTTGAAGAAAGG